>NC_060253.1:57234141-57537171 GCF_921293095.1 Ischnura elegans
TAAACTCCTCCTCTCCACCCCCTCCTGACCGTGAAATATTCAAAATCACATTAGTTTGTATATCGCCTATGCAATGTGAAACGTTGATTCCACCCTCAAATATCGGAGTCATATTCATTTGTATGGCATGAAAAATTAAATGTAGGTAGTCATTGTAATTATATTTAAATACTCTGTATTTGTAATTTCTTTAATTCACTCAGCTACGCAAATTACTATTTTATCTATTAATTTTCTTAATTAGCACGACAATAACGAAAATCGATCATAAAATCAAACTTGAGAAAAAAATCATTGAACTCGAGGAAAAATTACTACAAATCTTAAAATTTCCAACATTTTTACATAGTAAATTAACTAATCACAACCATTATTTTATAAGAAATTTTTATTTGGCGCCTTGGTAATAAATTTAAAAAGTGATTAAAAAACACTTTCAAGGCAGTAAATGTTTTTATTGTGGTAGTTAAACCTAATATTCATTGGATCCTAAGCACTTCAAAAAATACTTAACATGGATTTTGTGATGGTCCATTGCTGTTTGTTGAATTTCCCCAGTGTAAAAAAATCTTGGTTGTGCTTTTTCGGGGCTGTGATAATCAACACAAAAAATGGGTACTTTTCCGTGGTATAGCCGGAGTTCATTCCTTCGAAAATATCCTCATGCAGTTGCCAGACAGAATTACGGCAATAAGGAGTTGGAGTAATTTCAAATCGGAAATGGGGTTATTATACTTCTCCCCTAGTTTCATTGGTCCCTGCTCATTGCTGTAATTTTGTCCAGCAACTAATTTAGGAAATTCGCGAAGCAGTGAACTTTGGGTTACCATACCATGGAAAATCACTTATTTATTATCGCAGCTCCGAAAAAAGCCCAGTGAGGCTTTTTAAATCGGTTACATTCAACAAAAATAAATGAACAATCACAAAACCCATGCCCTGTACCAGCGTAGCGTTGATTTTGAAATGGGGGGTTTACCGGAGATTTCTGGGCCTGGGGTATGGAAAACACCCCAGGGCAAAGAGGATCCGGGGTCCTCTCATAGCGGATTCTTGATGTTGAAAACGTGATTTTCAGGACTCTAAAACAGTAATTGTGTATGAGTATTTACTTATTGAGGCCATGTTACTCATTTTTGACGCCTCTTTTAAAGGCTCAAGGGGGTTGTGACCCGAAAACCCCAACCCCCTCTCGTGGCTACGCTAGTACCCTGTTCTATGCTCACGTCTGGGACTTGTAGCCATGCATATACGTATTCCATACTCCCCGGACCCACGTCATAACCCCCCCCCCCACCAAATTTGATCGTGACCCTCGTAGCGGTCAGGTATTATCAGACGCTGGACGCGCATAAAGTGGCAAAGAATTAAACACTTTAAAACGCCTAAGAAACTAAAGTAAATAAATCAAAGTTGCCGCTTGCTATTTACTTATCCAAAACCATCGATTTCTGCGGGGTTTAAAGTTCTGCCTCAGCTTTACCAATATATCGACCATAACTTTTATTTAAGTATGTGCAATATTTAATGCGCTGAAAATGAAGCTGCTGCTTCGAAAGCTCCATTATATTTTTTATGTGTTTTTGTTTCTGTTTTAGTGACAGTAACTCGCGAGTGAACTCTTGTATTTTTTTTTTGACCGCCACTGTAATCTTATTGACTCCGTTATTTACGTCTTCGGCAATGCACTGCCGACTGCGTGACGTACTGCGGTGGGAGATCACAGCATTGCTCTCTCCTAATGCGATCGTAATAACATAATTTGGCGTGATGTTTCCAAATGCGGTTCCACATTGATCCGCGGAGGTGCGTACTGATAGCTAGGTGTTGCCCCACAGCGGCGGTTCTATGTTCGCAGTCTCATGGTTCGGTGATGTACAAGAGCTTGATTTTATTTCGAATCCCTCTGCGACCCAATGGGGAGTAACATATCGATGAACATTTATCGACAGATTCAATTCGATTTCTAATCAAATGCCTGGTTTACAAGTCATAGTTGACTGTTGTGGTAGTGTTTTAAAAACGAGATCTAACTACTCTGGGGAATTTCCCTTGGGTGCCAATACTCGACGTGATGTCAGAGGACGAAAAATTAGATACCGGTGGTGAAGAGAAAATTTCTACTCGTTCATCTCCTCTTCCTCGCGAGAATATTAAGTTGAATTTTGATTTACAATTAATCCCTTATAAGTAATAAACTGAATGCAGGCAAGCCGTAACGATTATATTTACCTTTGTAGTTTAATACCTGGTCCCACATTCAAAATATATCCATAATTATCGATTTCTACGGGGTTATTAGTTCTGTTTCAACATTGCTGATAGATCGAATCAATATCGACCACGTCCTCGATTGATTCGTAATCTCTTCTCACATCTTATTAGCTGTCCACACACAAGAGTCGAGATTAGCAGTCAATTTCGACATCTAAACAATGCTTGATTATTAGCTACCGGATATCGATCGCCAAAATCGCACATCCATAAGGATAGACACCACAGTTTGAAGGAGAACGGTACAGCAGACGACTCCTTCCAGCGAACAAAGTTAATTTTTTCAATAGTTATTTTTAAAAAATGGACTGCGCAAGTGTTCACTCAACTATATTATATCGACCATCACCTGCTACGCTACAAGTTGCTCTAAAGCACAATCTCCGTTGCTAGATTACCGGTGGATTGATATTTTTTCTGGAAACCGTACCATGCAACCATACGTGAACACAACCATAGCCGTAGGCCACAATTAGGCGAAGCAAAACGTCATCCATGCATCTGATTGCAGATTTATCGCTGTCATAAAATTTCAAATCCAAATTTTTCTCACCTCTCGCAACCCTGGAAAGCGCCATCCTAGAATTTCGATCAATGCGTCATGTTGAGAAAACTATAGTTCTTGTATGTGTTTATATGATGTGCCTCAGTTTGAAATAGTATCTATAACGCGTATCCTTGGCATTCATCTCTCCATGTCCAGTTATACGCATAAAAATTTTCCCTGTGTGTAAAAATTATGAAGCAATAAATTTAACTTTAATTTCATTAATTGCTACGGTAAACGAATATCTGTCGAAATGTCCTATCTCCTTCCTGTGTCGCAACATCAGGTGAAAAATAATCGGAAATAAAGGAATAAAACTTTGTAAGGTACACTGTTATATTAATATGGGCACGACCCGGGTTTTGTAACGTAGTTACATCTTCAGGTTACGTTACTACATTACGAAACCCGGGTCGTGCCCATATTAATATCATAGTGAACCTTACAAAGTTTTATTCCTTTATTTCCAATATGGAGAGGAGGTTTCACAAAGTAAAGCCTGAAATCATCAGTAGTATTTTTTAAAAATAATCGTTTGAAATAGCTGAGTGTTAACTGAATATGTAAATTATCCAATCGCGAAGCCCGAATTAATCGGTGTCTCCGGGTTAAAGTCCTTGCCTGTCGGACGGAAAGGTCGCGGGTTCGAGTTCCGCTTAGGTACGTCTCCTCTCTACAGGGCATGGGTTTTGTGATTGTTCATTGCTGTTTGTTGAATTTCCCCGATGTCAAACGCCTCACTGTGCTGTTTTCGTGGTTGTGATAATAAATAAAATAACAAATAGGTGATTTTCCATGGCATGGTAACCCAGAGTTCGTTGCAGGTCTTGAAGTTTTCTCGTGTTTTCCCTGGGGGTGAATTGATTGTAGGCCGACGTTTCGAAGGCTGGCACAGCCCTGCCCTGAAGTCATCGAAACGTCGGCCTATAATGAACTCACCCGGTGGAAACCCCGAGAAGACTTCACCTGCTACATACGCCGGGAAAGAACAAGATCTTATTCCAGAGTTAATTGCTTCGCGAATTTCCTCATTTATTTGTCAGAAAAATTTGCTGTAATGAGCAGGGACCAATAAATATAGTATAATTACGTTTCATGCCGTCGGAAATTCGATAAGGCCACCACAGTCCTCGGGAAGGTTCCCCGGGAAGATTCTCGGACCGCAGGCGGATGGAAACCACGTGTTTGACATGCCTTCTCTATCGTTCCCCCCTCCCTCCTTTCTCCCAACCTCGCCCACCTCCTCCTCCTCCTCTCTCCATTCGCCTATCCCACGGGCCTTACCCCCCCTTCCCTCCAGCTCGCGACCCCCTAATCCCCACGTTCCTACTCCTTCCTGAGCACATTCCTCTTTCAATCTCTTCCAGTGTTCCTCTCCGGCCTCTTTTTCCGCCTTGCTTCATCTCCAGATACACTGGGACCGGATAACACCAACGGTTTGATCATGAACATGAGAGGATACGGACGTATTGAAATTAAAGGTGGTAGCACTTTTCCGCAATAATTTATTTCTTACTACGCCTTTCGGCTCACAGAGCCATCCTGTGGTACAATACCAGCCTTGTACCAGAGGATGTGTCAGTCGTGTAGTGATGAGCAGTCTGGTTCCAGAGAATGGCTCAGTGAGCCGAAAATCGTCGTAAGAAAAGTACCGCAGAAACAAGTGACTTTGTTCGCAGTCACGCGCACGGGTGCAAAGTTAAATACACCAAAGGATGATGTTCGCCATGAAAAATTCACCCATTTTTTCATGGCGAACTTCATGCTTTGGTGTGTCTAGCGTCGTAGAAATAAATTGTTGAGGAAAAGTGCTACCACCTTTCATTTCAATAAAGCGAACTTCCACTATGTACCCCCTGAATCATTTGAACATATTCAGAATATGGGCGATAGTTTGGGCCGTTAGAAACCGCCTCAAATGTACATTGGCGGTGAAAAAAATAGACCTTCCCTTGGTTTCCTGTGATAGAACCACAGTCCCCCTCCCCTGCTGCGCGTAATGCCCTTGTCAGTGGGGAATTCAGGGGGGGTCACAGGGGTCATGACCCGCCCCAAAATTTTATAAAAAAATAATTTTTATTGGTTTAATAGTTTTTGTATCCTTTTGAAGGAGTACAGGGAGTTTATATGCAAATGCGTGGCTACTGCTTCCCAAATGTTTGGGACGCGATGTTGACTGCGACTTTGTACACACGTCAGATCATGCAATTACGAGTCCCGTGTGAAAAGGCCTTAAGAATTGTTGAACAACCTCATTGCGCTGGAGAAAGTTTAACGTTATTTGTCGGTTGCCTAGCTGCCTGTGTTACTTGTTCCCTCAAGCGTTACTCACAGTCTCCTCAATTTGGATTTCTTTCCTAAAAATTTTTCTATTTATATGAACATTTATTATCCTCCTTTCAACGCCGTAATTAGTTAACTGTGGTAATCAGGGATTTTGAAGCCACCCAAAGTTTTGGGAGGTGGAGTAAAGTGTGGCTTTTATAATAATTTTTCTCGAATTCTTAATTTCAACATCCTATAATTTGCTGTGGGGAGTTGAATCAATATGCTAAAGAAATCAGGCGGTTGTTTAAGCCTGAATCGCACGATCATTTTTGTCCATCCCTTTTGAGGGACCGCTCCATCGATCGGTCCAATGATGGCGGAAAAAATCTCTGGTTCACGCGATCATTTTCCGCGATGGCTAGAGCGATGGGATTTCCAAATCTTTTTCCATCACTCGGCTCGTCCCCATTTCCGTCGCTGAAACCATCGCTGGTACCGTCCTTCTGCCAATCACAATGCACGGCCGCTAAGAGCGACTGCAACGCTACCCTTGGATTTTAATTGAACGGCAGTTTTAAATATGGAAAGTGACGATGGGAATGACCATGTGATTCAGAAAATGATAGGTCGAGCGATCATTTCTCTTGTCCCAGAAAAGCTATCACTCAAAGGGGCGTAAAAAATGATCGTGTGATTCAGGCTTTAAAATTTTGAGGTCACTGAAGAGAACGAAGTGCATTAACTTTCAAAATCTCATCTTGAGCCCTGTAGCTTTCTCCGTTGTATATTTTTTTTCTAAAATAAGTACAATGTAGAAAATTACTTGCACTCTACCGAGGCTTTGTGATACAGAGCTTACTATGTATTACAGAACCACTCAGCCTAATGACCTCTGAAAATACATCGTGGTCAAAATATGAGTTACCATTTCGGTTTATACACGAGAGTAGTTCCAGTTCTAGTTCGCAGAGCACAATTTCAATGATGGATTATGGTTACATTTAATCACATGAATTTTGTAAAGATAATTGAAATAATTGCTCTCTACATTCCCGGAAAATGCTTTCTGAAATCATTGATAAATATTTATGTAGTCAGGTGTCCTATAGAAAATAATCCCCGCAGACACATCTTCCATCTTACTAAACTAAAAGTATGTACACTTAGTAAATTATATTTGCGATGACTGTGCATACGCAACTAAAAGCTGGAATTCCCAATTTAAGAAATAAGTTAATGTTTATGAGGGAGTATACCGATTTCAAGTCGCGGGAATATGCTTTTTAATCTCTACGCAAACATTGTACGATGTAAGCCACGTAGTGATCTATTTTACTTTTATTTCCTAATAAGTGTCTCATACTGTGGAATTATGAAATACCTTCCGTGAGGTGATATGAAATTTAATAAGAAGGTGTTTACCGAGTCGTGCAAATAAATTTTCGGTTAAATTTTAAGAGTAATTTTAATGATATACTTAGCTGTCGTTCATAAGTTCGGCTTATGGGTTTGAGATTGTGAGGTTATTCGTTATAATTAAGTATTTTTTAAGGTACAGCGCTGCCATTATGTTGTATGATATTAATTTCTGTCAGAAATATTTTTGTGCCGGTCAATAGGCTGTAGGGTCTATAACCTTCATGCGATCTCGTCTTAGTCACCTTTTTAACATTTTTCTCATATCATGGTAAACATATACTTATTTGCCAACCTTTTCGCCTATCTCGCTTAATTTGTTTGAAAAAAATAATTAAGTGCTAAAAATGCCTCCTTATGGTGCGAAAATAATATTTGTAATAAGGTATAATTCATTGAATAAATTACCAACAATTGTACGCAGGAAACGCAAAAATTTTATAGATTCAATATCATGTAAATACAAGACCAGAGTAAAATCAATTTGGTCCAGTTAAGCCTCTGTATTTGGCTTGCTTGCTGATGACTCGATACATCATTCAAATAGCATTTTTACTCATTTGTTTAGATTAAAACGCGTTAGAATATTTTTAGGTGTAAGAAACGTCTAAAGAGTTTCCATAGAGAAAATTACAGCAAATTTTGCGTTTTGCTGATGGCGAAATGCTTTTTTTTTTCCAAGCGGCATTTCTAAAACTTAGGTTGATATTTTTTTCGTCATTCGTCGTGGTGCGCTGTTAATGATAACTGTGATAGCCAGGGCTCCCGTTCAAACGTGAATAAGCCGTGAATTTCGTCATATAACCTTAAAAATCTCTCAAACTTGATATTAGAACTACAATTGTAAGAGCAAAAGAAAAATAAATATGTAAATCATGTTTCAAGGTCAGTCATGCACAGACACTGGCCGTTTTCCAATCCACGTAGTATGCACTCATTCCCTTTTTCCCTTGCACCCTGCTCCCTTACTAATGCTCTACTGGCGCCATAAAGTGTGAACGGAAATAATGCGAACTATTGACAGTAACGAAATGTGACGCGCGGAGTAGTGCTAGGACATCTGGTGGTTGATTTAAGAATCAATTTCACCTTTGTACTTATATTTTTGCAGGTGAAGAGCAAGAATTCACAATGCCAATATAATATTACGTAAAAGAGCTCACATAATAACCACAAAATTACTTAAAACTCCAGGTCAAGATTTCTGAGTTTTCCTCTGCCGCCATTTTCACGTCCACTTCTTACGAGGGCACGTCAATGAGGGAGCATCCGCGTTCCCTTGTTCACTTACCCTTCGTTCCCTTGC
This sequence comes from Ischnura elegans, assembly GCF_921293095.1. Lineage (NCBI taxonomy): Eukaryota > Metazoa > Arthropoda > Insecta > Odonata > Coenagrionidae > Ischnura > Ischnura elegans. The sequence goes on from NC_060253.1 coordinate 57,241,953, forward strand.
GCCCTCGCCGATTAGATGCACCCTTGCTATCGTCACATCCGTAAGTTGACGATCGAAAAGTGCACGAAGGGTGAATAATTGCGAATTGGAAAACGGCCACTGTCCACGCGTATATTCTAAGCGCAATTATTGGTCCGTGTGCCGTGATGACACATTGAACTTAAGCCTGTACCAAAGCTGGTAACCAAAGTGTTCATTAACCCTGGCGAAAATTCAGACACTTCTTAATTTCCCTGGCACCCTGGTCCCTCTATTTTCCCACTCACAACCTTTAGCGGGACCTGAATTTTTCAAACGACATGTGACGTCATGAGAGATTATAGCGCTTTCATTGCTGCGTTTGCATTCACGGCGCGTGTCGCGTTTGTTTTTAATTTTAAGTTATGTGCGGCCGATGATCGTTACGCGATCAACATTTCTGCCTACAATGGTTTATCTAAAAACCGTGAATTTGACGACATCTAGACCGTGAAAACCTGGAAAAAACCTAGAATGTTATATTTTAGTTGAGTGGTAACCATGATAACAATGTTTTACTGCAAGTACATTCAAGTAAATTGTGATATATTTAAACGAGAGATGAAATTAAAATTTCTGATTTTTCTATGTGACAAATTTATACTAATGACTTACAATGGAAACATGCAAAATTAAAATGATTAAAAATACAAGTTCACAATATCAAAAGCCAATGAAAAAGATGTTATGAAATCTCAGTTTGGCCATCCATGTCTCAAAAATAGTATGAGAAGCTACGCCGTTACCTAATAAAATTGCATATTGTTCCTTTATTAACTCGTAAACTTGTTGTAAGGAATTTTTTTAAATGTTTATGCCCTATAAACATGTGCAAATAAACTGTTAAATATAAACGTAACTTCGTTATTCATGTAATATTCTACACCTCGGAAATTGAAGTCTACCTTTCGTCCATTGATAAAATCTGAGAATGGTTAAAATTTAATTGTAAATAGCTATTTATAATGCGAAGATGTCGCATTATAAGTAGCTATTTTCGCTCTCTTTGTAAAAAAAACAAATGAAGTGAAATAACCAAATATTTTTCCCGTGACGAGTTGAAGAAGACGATCGTTTCGCCGTTCTCGTCGTTTTTCGTGTGTTTTCATTCAATCTTTCGACAGCAGAAGCTAAAAGTTTACGTTTAATTAATGTTTAATGATTCATTTTGTAGTCAAATGGACAATGAGTGAAACGATATACGACACGACACTATGGAGCTTTGACAGAATTTCATACAAATGCTTTAAGTTCAGCGTTCACCTTTTTTTCGCGCCCATAGTAGTTCGGTGACTGCAAATTCGAATGAGAGGTTTCATAGTAACTCAACTTATTATTATTTCATTAGTTTCTGAAATACGTAGGTGTGAAGAGATTAACTGATAAGAGAATTGAGTCGAGAGCTGCGTCAAGCCAATCTTAGGATTGCTGACCAGTAATGATGAAATCAAATTTAATAAATAATATAGAGAATTATGAGCAATAAAATGGAGAGGCCTGGGTGGTGTCACGGAGAGTAGAATATTAGTCAATGCTTGAGTCGGTAAATCAGGGCTACAGGTCGACAAATAACAGCACTTTCCCATGCATTGTGAATTGAAATCCAAACGAAAACATAATTAAAAGAGACCATATTCTTATAACGCAATGAATGGAAATTAAGTAGACGTAAACTCAAAGAAATAAACGCGACAATGAAAATTTCTGTAGATAATAAAAGAAGCTACCAATGTTGATGTGCCGATCGTATAAAAAAATGAGTCCTCATAAAACTCTAAACTCCCTCAGAAATGTCTTTCGTGCAGGGCTTGAATGGCCCTGTGCAGTTTAAATTATAACTCAAAGCAAATGAAATAATCAAGCTATTTTATAAAAATCTCAATCCTGAAATAAATTATGGCAAGCCATCATCACCCTTGATACAAAACATTCGGGTGACAAAGTTGAACGTTTATTATTAACTAGCAGGCCACCCTGCGTTGCTCGGGAACGATAGTACTAAGAAAAGTGGGAAACATGGAATTTGGATTTCATGGTCATATGGGAATTTCATGTTTTCTCTTAGAGCGTGTCAACAGGTGTGCCTACCTGGCAGGATGCCCAATCACAGAAGTTGTGTGACGTGACAAACTGTAATGAGAAAACGACACGAAGGACGCGTCGGACACAACCAGATGTAGCACTGTGAACTTCTTGAGTATGAGTTGCATCTACGTACTAACTTTGTTTGAAATCCGTAGAGCCGTATAGAAAGGCCTAGCGGACAGACAAACAGGCATCCTCTTTTATGTATTTAGATGTTTGGACTTTTTATACGAGAGAATGGACTAATGACACTGAATCGAAGATAAATGATGAAGGTTAAGAGGATTGACCGAGTTCGAGAAGAGGATAAAAGAGAAGCTTTGAAAAACAAACCGAGAAAACCCTTTTCATGGAAGACGGAGAATATTTTTATTACGTTTAAATGGAAAGCAGATTAGCAGATAGGGGAAATGATAGGAGATCCGCGTTAAATCAATTTAGGAATTCCTGAATGGTAATGATGATTAGAAAATACAAACGGTTGAATGACGTCTTCGAAAAAAGAACCACCTCCCTTCTAGCATCTAAAATCATTTCAGAAAGATACCATTTCAGAATTTTTGCTTGAAAAAGAATTTCTGGCATGGATTAACTCCGACCAACTATTGATAGTGATAAGAAGTCACCCATATAATATGTTAATTATTTTATCAATTGGAATTCTTTACGAATTCCTCAAATTCATATCCTTAAAATTTATTTCCTAAATTCCATAGTAAGCCTCTCTAGTGTTTTGATTTTTCCCTAACGATTGCTTCTTTTTCGATCATTCTAGAAACTTGCCTCGCCCCTTCCTTGAAAATCCATTACAAAAATATGACGTAGATTATTATTGAAAACAATGGAGATGACTCTTCCACGATATATGATGCTCTCAATCAAAAATTCTGAAATGATATCTTTCCGAAATTATTTTTAGATGTTCTCCAAGAAGGGAGGTGGTACTTTTTTCGAAGACGTCATTCAACCGTTTGTATTTTCTAATCATCATTACCATTCAGGAATTCCTAAATTGATTTAACGCGGATCTCCTATCAGTTCCCCTATCTGCTAATCTGCTTTCCATTTAAACGTAATATTAATATATGAAGTATATCGCCGCAGGGTACAAAAATGATGTTTGAACTGGAGAGTGTAGTTTTTCGCTTACACCAAATCTTCGGATTTTAAATAATATCTCCTAAGAGCATGCCTACTACGGGAAGATTGTATATACATTATTAGCTACTTAAGGGTATATCTACGCACTACACCGCAAGCCGCCTCAACATGCGGGTGGCGGGGGGATATTCGGACGCAGGCCGCTAATCTATAAGAAAATACCAGACACGCTTTGGGAGTGGTTTGACTGCTTGACAAGTTCGACCTAGCATTTATTAAAACCTTTATTTTTCGGGAGAAAAACGAAATCATACGCATACCCGTAAGGTCAAGTATCTCTCTGCTTTAGTCGCTTCTGTATCATCTAGAGCCACGCCCACCCCGAGAATATGATTGTCTTTTCATTCCACTTGTGTAGTTTCATCCCTATACCCTACGCCAGGAGTTAAGCCTGAATATTACGGTAATTTTTTCGTTATTTCGTCGGTACTTGGTAGATGTAGAACCAAGTGCGGTTCCTAGATAGAATATTCTCCGTGTCGCTCTGAAAGATATCTGTTCTAAATTGCTCAAACATTCTAATCCAGGCGCGCAGCCTCTTGAGTTTCTAGGGTATAATTCGGAGAAAATTAAGTAATAATTGGCTTAGATGGTCATTTATAATGTAAAGTTGAACAGATTAGGGACGAAAAATAAATTTTATTTTATTTTTTATTTTATTTATTTCACACACCACCGAAAACAGCACTGTTCGGCCTTTACATCGGGGTTGATAACATTTAACTATCACAAACATCCATGCCCTGGATAATGGTAACTTACCCAGGCGGGACTCGAACCCGCGACCTTCGGTTTGGCAGGCAAAGACTTTATCCCGCCGCCACCGAGGCCGGCAAAATAACTCAAATGAGATGAAGCATGCTGAAATATCATAGAAAAATGAAAATTAGTATTGATACCTTAAACCCTGGATAGTGTGCTGGAAAAAAATTATTTGGTAAAGATTGGATTACGTATATACAAAAAACTGTATCTTCCTGAACATCATTTACTTTATGATGAAGTAAAATAAACAATGTTTGTGTCTCAATATTCGCAGTTAACACACCTCCCAACTTGAAAGTTAAATATTTTGTTGAGTTTCTAGACAAATGCAATAGTATGGATGAGATGAAGGAATATGTCATCAGAGGAGATGTTAACATCTATATAAAAATGAAAAGACGAAATAATGTCATTCTTTAAAGAGAGTTGATGGCAGGAAAAGTATTCCAAGAGATCATTATAGAATATACCAGGGGTTATAAGAATTCTAATATTGTGTGATAAATTTGTAATTGCGTCTTAGATCATAATAAAGAAACTTCATTTTAAAAGGTATGATTGTTCTCATATGATATAAGAATATAATATGAGAATTCGAAATGCCCCATCATTCATTCCCTTAAATAAAGTAGTGATTACAATAACACGAGAAATGATTCGGTTTGAATATCCCTTCTCCCTATTTAAAATACGTGCGTATCATTTCCCAACTGCAGCGAAAGTAGCTTTGGGATACTAAAAAATCTGCGGCAGTGAATGAGATGAAAATCGTGATACCTCCGATAATAAATGAACCTCTGTGACCTTCTTCGATGCATAAAACACCTATAAATGGAAGACAAATTATTTTTAATAAAGGGATCACACCATGAGGACAAAAGGAATAACACGAAGGCTATCTATGTTTACGCAAGAGAATCATTTTCCATCACCTGCCGATTTGTTGCAGTTTAAAGGTCTGGGATCACTGCTTGAATCAATTCTCCTTCCCTATTTTTTAAATAAAGATCAACTGATTGAGATGCTTTCTTGGTATTGATGGCGTACCTTTCCAATTTTACCGCATTAGAGAAAATCTTTCACATGGGACGGATGACGTTATCATAGACTGGTAGTGACGCTGCTGAGATCAATCGAAATGATCAAGATTGAAGTTAAAATATTGATTTTTGATCGAAATTCGTAGATCCTGTCTCGATATCGATTTCCCCTATCTTTGACTATTAAAACTCGATTTTTTATTTTAATCGAAGTCGAATTTCCCATCGCTAGATATGAGGAAGAACCTCGAGAAAATTAAATATGGAATAGGATAGGTAAGAATGGGCTGCAGTAGAGCAGACCTAGGATTGCAATACTATGATAGAACCTTTGTGGATGCACACGGCGTTTTCTGTTAGATATCACCGGTTATCGAAATATTAGTTACTCTGACTAAAGATGAACACATGCGTTTGTTTATCAGTAGTCAACAACAACGGTTACGGACGTTTGCGGCAAGATTTGGCTCTTTGGATTTGGCACTCCTTGTTGAAAATGGCGCAGTCCGTTCGATTGCGGCGACTCCAATCGTTCCCAATTTGGCATTAATCTGCTCGGGAGTGGTTTATGCCATTGAACCACTTCTTTTCGTAATTTTTCGTTTATAATTTTAAGTTCATATATATTATCCTAACGTTATTATTATCAGGCTCCTGCATATTATTTCACAATTTATTTCTTGTAATAGTGAGCCGTATTACATGAACCTTGTTTGAACGTAGCAAATTTATGTCAAAAGAGGCGGAAAGCAAGAAATCAATTCATTAAAATTCATTATGGATGTAACAGTGAAATAAGGACATCGGAAAGAGAATTGCATTAGCGAAGGAGGCGTTCATGAGCAGGAAGGAGCTTTTAAGAGGATCGTTATGTAAGAGTTTAAAGAAAAGGTTAGTGAAGTGTTTGACTTGGAGTGTAGCTCTCTACGGTGCGGAAACGTGGACAGTGAGGAAAGAAGGCGAGAGAAGATTGGAGGCATTCGAGATGTGGGTATGGAGAAGAATGGAGAGGGTGAAATGGGCGGAGAGGAAAAGGAACGACGAAGTTCTAGATATGATTGGCGAGGAGAGGCAGCTTTTAGACGAGGTAAGGAGGAGACAGAATGTATGGATGGAGCGAATACTTAGCGGGGAGGGGATGTTGAAAATGGTGTTAGAGGGTAGAATGTTAGGGAAACGAGGGAGGGGAAGGAAAAGAATAGGATTTTTAGATAGATTGAAAGAGAGTAGGCCTTACAGTGAATTAAAGAAGGCAGTGCTGGAAGGAAAGGGAGGCTACCATAACACTTCTTTAGTACTCCATGGAAACATGCCTTAATCGGTAGAATACTATAATAATTATAATAGTGAAATTGCACTTACTTATCAAGGGTAAGACAGCGATTCTGTACAGAGCACTAAAAAGTAAAAAACATTTTTTAATCACACAAAGGACTTTTTTAGTTGCTCTTATTTGCAATTTTTTCCTTTTCTAAATACACTGTTCCTATTCAAATTACAAAAGTAGTTGGTATAATCGTTTCCCAAAATTTTTCATGAACCAGGTGGTGCAAGTTCAGTCAATGTATAGCAGTTTTGGAGCCCTTTATGGAACTCGTGATTGGAATGTTAAAATTCATCGAGAAATAGTGGAGCGGGGAGTTTGCCTACCAATGCGAATATTATTAATTTCACGATTAATGTGCGTACGATTGAAATAATAAGACTTATTATCGTTCTCGACCAAATCTCAAATTATATCATATGCAATCTATATCTCCGATAGTTGCCGAGGCTAATTTCCAATGTTGAACAAAGACGCATTCGGAAAATTAATTATTAGCATTGATAGCATAGCAGCAGTGCTATGGTGGAAGATGAGACAGGAAATCCTCTGTTATCATCTTCAGTGAACGGCAGACATTCGTTAAATACGCTACCGTCAAAGCTTACGGTGTCTTTGGTGAGAGATCATTTCCAGCGGAAGGCTCCAAAAATTTCCAGCTCATTCCTCCCGTATGAAGCGAAAGCAAACCTAGAAGTGTACTTTCACCTTATTTGAGTGCGATACTTACGAATACTAATTATGTAACTGCTAATTTATTATATTTTTCGCGTTTTTTATGTAATAAATAAATAGTTTTTTACCATCATCAATGGTCCAAAATCCTAAGATTGGTTTGACATAGTTCTCCACCCAATTATTTTATCACCTAACCTTTTCACACCTACGTATGTCTTCTCTTTCACAATTTCCCTAACTTGTTCCAATCGAGATCATCCTTTTCCGTTCTTGCCATCTACTTGTCCCTCGACGATCATGTCTCAAGAAATGGCCTCTGAGGTTGTTCCGTCTTCTTATCTAAGTTTTCGTGAGATTTCTTTCCTCTCCTACTCTTCTAAGGAATTCCTCATTACCTACTCGGATGATCCAATTAATCCTCTTTATTCTTCTGTCGCACCGCATTTGGGAGGACTCCATCCTTTGATGGCCTCACTTCCGCAGATAAGCATACTCCAAATGCAGGTCTGATAAACTGTTTCCTTATTTCTATGTTCAAATTTCCCTCTGTATGTAGGTCGTTCTTTTGGTGGAAATATCTCTTTGCCTGGGCTATTCTGCTGATAATATCTTTCTTCCTTCTCCCATCGTTAGTCTTCCTGCTTCCCAAATAACAGAATACATCCACCTCTTCCAGTTTTTGTTTCCCCATTTTAATGTTAGTCTTTATTTCTTCTCTTCCGCTGCATACTAATACCTTGGTATCTTTATGCTTATTTTCAGCCGGCATTTACCCATTACCCTACCCATATTAACCAGAATATTTTTCTAATCCACCTCTGTCTCTGCTATGACGGTTGTATCACAGGAAAATCTGGGCATGCTTATTGCTTTTTCACAGATATTCACTGCCCAGGCCTTTAAATTGATTTCGTTAATGGCTTTCTCGAGACAACCATTGAAAATGACTGGTTTAAAAAACATTTTTTTATATATTTATATAATAGATGCTACCGGAATGGGTTACTTCATCGGATATTGCAACGCAAAGGAATTCGACCGGTGTTAGGAAAATTCACGCTTGTTCTTATTTAGTAATTAGTAATTGTTTTGAAAGTCATAGAGGGGTGTCAGGGAAAGGAAGTAGCTTCAATTTGCTTCAAGAACACAAGCCATTTACAACGGGTCCGGCATTATATTCGGGTCGATCATAATCTTGAATAACGGTATTTACAGTCAATTAATGAATATTTTATATTTTTAGTGAAAGTGAACAATACTATTATTTTTCCGCGACTTCGTAGAGTGATTCCTACGGATAGATTTAAGTTTTTTTTAAGTGGGTAGGGGTTTTATTTTGGAGTAGTGTGCGTCACTTAACGCAATTTTGTAGGAAACGCCCGCTAACATCCTTTCCTATTCCAACCCGATAGTCTTCGTCTATTTTATCTTGTTTCGATAATTTCATCTACTGAAGGGATAGAAAGTCGTTAGTATAGTTGTAAAAGGCGTAAAGGGTGGATAATTAATTGAAATTAATAAGGAATTAAACTAAATGGTTTTTCCCTCGTGAAATATTCCCTCCTTGTATTATTTATGTTTTGATGAGATTTTGGTCTCTAATAAGAAGCTTTCGTGGCATCATGTATTTAAAACTTTAGGCGCAAAATAATCCTGGCCCTGTTTTGCCCCGCGGCTCCAAAATATCAGAAGAAAATCCGAATCCTACCTAATATTTACATTTGCCGCCAATTTGTCATAAAACCAACTTACTTTTTATTTACCGTGAATCTTGACTCTAAATTTCAGCGTACTAATCGTCTACAAGCGATTCTAATAGATATATTCCTCTAGGGTTTGATAGCACATCAAGTCATCCATTTTTGATCTCGTTTCGACAAACGACTCAACTTTCGTCATCATAATTGCTTTCCACATAGTTGGTGAATACTAATTGAAGCAACATTCTTTGTTCTATCACGTATACCTGTATGTTAATTTTTGCATTTAAGTAAATTGAGTATCGGTAGTCATTGAAATTTGACTCTTATCCATTCAACGGTTTCAATTGTTGAATAAATCATAGGCAAAAATTAAAATTTTCAATTTGTTTTTTTAATTCAGTGGTGGTTACTTTAATATCACTTAGTCTTTTGGTAGCTAAAAAAAAGATTCAGATACCTGGAATTCAGGAACAGTGTTTTTAAGAATGATTAAGTGGAGAAGGAAATGTGTCTTTCAAGTTTTGAAGACGAGCGAAAAATTTATTTTCCGCTTCGGTGTGTGCTCATAGGAAACAAATTTTAAACTCATAATCAAATTAAAATAAGCTAGCAGCCATTAGTAATGACCTATTTGTCTTATTAACGGGAAAAATTTCAATACGAATCATCTTAGAACATGATGAATTACTGTTGAAAATTATTTATTTTGGATTTCATTGAAATTACTTCAGTAGGACTCGTAGAGTAAAAGTAAAATTCAGAATACTAAAGGTTCTCATTCAATTTTTTGGTCAGTTGTTCTCTTATCACCGCCGCTACATCCTTTTCCTCTTGGAGTATTCTCATTTTCAAGGTCCACCAGCACCTGGCTATGTTTTATGGAAAATTTCAGCAGTAAGCACGAATTCATGTCCAGAATACAATCTCTACATTAGGGTGGTTTCCTATTTTTTTAAATTGCCTAAATCGAAAGATAATTACTCCTGAAGTACGCATTTCATGCTTTTAGATTTTTAAATGACAGTATCTATTTTTCGCGATTAAATGAAAAGTGAAAATTTCCAAGATCGCGAAAACGCGACGGCTAAGTATGAATGCAGGGAAAAGCCCGTGTGACGTCATTCTGGTTCCAGATGCCGCTGTGTTAGGCCACCTTGGTGCGAGGCTATGACCGCCGCCACGATACAGGCTGCTAGCAGGTAGCGCTTGGCTTAAATAAGGATTATTAATACCCTATCAAACGAAGGAAACTTCCCGACCGTAGGCAATTTTAATAGGTGATTATTAAGAAATATTTCCCTGAGCTCTGTGCCTCATGCATGCATTGGTAATCTCAGACGATGTAAAACTCCTATCTACTTGTATAGAATCTAGGTCCCTAAGACGTCACGTGGAATGGTATCACATGGGCGCCAATCTGGCCTTTTTCAAATGAGGGTAAAATTGAACATTAACAGTCGTCTAAACTGGGATTTCTGAAAACAAATAATTTTTATATTATGAATGCACTAATGGTGGGTAACGAATCTTCATCAATGCCTTTCGCTGTCTTTTATGAAGGAAATTTCCCTATTCGTCGAATAAATTATCATAGTTATGGTTCCTTGCTCATTTCTCAGCAGAAAATTAGCACTCTGAAGTTTATTTTTGTTACCATTTATTAGGGATGTGCGAGTACTCGAAAATTCGAGTTGAGTCGAGTATTTGGTACTCGACTCGAGTATTTCGAGTAACATAACGAATGTCGAGTCGAGTAGTTTCGGTTAGAGAGCTGTGGAGGTTCAGAAATCTGCCGACAGCCGGTGAAATCATATGATAATATCGTTTTTAAAGTCGATTAGTCGTTCTATAACCTTGGCTTGGGAGTTCCAGCTTGCTGTATACGTAGCAGCCAACCACTATAACACTATAGTAGTCGTCGTGGGCGCCGAATACCTTTTTGCCAGCCGCGGCGGCCGATCGTCTTCGGGCCCAGCGCGGCGGCGTATTTTGGAGTAATCCGAGGGGACCGCTGCATCATTCATACTTTCTTATGCGATATTTTTATACCAAACCCTACTTTCTTTTCTCAAACGCCAAGAGAATTCGTAAAAATTGTTAAGATTAAATGAAATAAATATGTAACTTGTATATTTTAGCGGACAATGCCGGTTTTTCTCGGTGTTTGGCGTCACAAGTGGTGCCATCTTCTAGTCTTTTATCCATCCATAAAAATCGTTTATATAATTTTAATAAAAATTCCCAAGATTCCCAAATCTTGCAATTTTGGCAAGAAAGTACTTGCCCAGCCACGCAAGTGTACAGCAAAGACAATTTTCTGCAGGCAGTAATACTGTAACATGGAAACGTAAAAGCCTGGTGCCTTAGCTTGTAGAACAACTGGATTTTCTGCATGAGAATTTGAAAGAGTAAAATATTACATGATTCATTTACGCCTATAATCTTTATTAGAATTGTGCAAATGCCTTTACTCATTGTCAGAGCTCTTTCGAGCACGTTGGATACATGCATTAATGAAATTGTCAACATATTACTAGAGGTTAATTCATTTCAATTTTGCCTATGGAACTGTTTAAGGCACATCAATTTCTATTCATCCCGAAATTCCGACACAATTACTATCATCGTTCCTCATTATATTTTCCTTTTTACATCAAGCTAAGCATTCGGAGTAGAATATTCACAAGGGAATTGGAAGAATGAGAATATATTAGATCATGCGTTCTTGCATTGTCCAGAAATTACCATTCTCGACTCGACTCGATACTCGTGAGTAGTTTTTAACTCGACTCGAGATCAAAAAGTGCTATTCGCACGTCCCTACTATTTACCATTTTGGCGTGTGTGAGAGTGCCTGATTAATGTATCGATAATCTATCCAGCGCCCGGAAGATAATGCTGTACTAAAGTGTTAGTCGTAATGGATTAAATGATCCGATACAATCCCGAAAAAACTTCTTGCAAGTTCATAAGCATTTTCCTAAAGTCATGAAGGAGGTTTCTAAAAACGTGAAAGTAAGCGTTTACCTTGCGAGCATTTTCACGGTTATGTCGGTGAAAATAATAACGTCCACGTTTGCCGCTCTCCGTTGATTAAGTTTAGTAATTCTTGATTTTGGTCATTATTATATTTTATGCTGTTAGGATAAGTTGTGGTCGGTAGTTAGAATCCAGATGGGGCCTGTTGTCCAGTCAGCAAATGCTTTTTAGGGAAAAATCGTGCAGTCGGATTTTTTTTACTTTTACTCCTGATCCTTGTGGGGTTAGCGGGGATCTGGATCCACCCTTTTTACGTTTTTCGCTAATACCTCGAATACAGTGACCACTAGGGAATCAATACTAGAATAAAAAAATTAACTTCTAAAATCAGTTACAAATAAGGTCTTCATTATGTTTACTGTACGGCTTGCAGCTTAAGATCTATAAAAGATGTAAAGTATTCCATTTTTGTATAATTGTATTCCACTCGTATATAATCTAAGTTTATATGAAAATTGTTTTTTTTTTAATTTTGGGACTTCTCTGTACGAATTTTCTCAAATTTAAAATTTGTGAATGTTCCAAGATTTGAACCTTTGATGGAAGTCGAGGAGGCTAACTACTGACCCACCTTGTAATCACTTATTATGCGAGAAATATATCTGAGGGAAAGAAGGAAAGAAAATCCCACGTAAAAGAAGTTTTTGTGGCGTATAACGTAGGGTGCAAGGAAGAAGAATATCATGGGCGTCGTGTCCAATATTTTTCCCTTGCAACGCATTTACTGTTTGGTTGATCTACAGGAAAAAGTGAAAAAATGGCATCAGCAAAAGTTAAAAACAAAAGAATGATAGAAGGGCAAAAATGAAAAATGGATGACATTCGCGTTGTCAAATTGGGCATCGCGGATCATTAACCGATTGGTATCGCTGGTAATTCGCGTCGTATCCAATATTTTGCTCTAGCAACGCATTTACTATGTGCGTGGTCGAAGGGCAATAGTGAAAAATAAAGTAATAGTAGAAGGGCAAATATGTGAAAAAAATGACATTCGCGTTGTGAAATTGGGCATCGCGGATTCTTAAAAGATGTGGTATAGCTGGTAATTTACGTATTGTCTAATATTTTGCTCTAGTAACGCATTTACTGTTTGCGTGATCTAAGGCAAACGTGAAAAACAAAAGAATGATAGATGGGCCAAATGGAAAAAAATTACATTCGAATTGTCAAATTGGGCATCGCGGGTCGTTAAACCGATTGGTATCGCCGGTAATTTACGTCACAATATCGTTTTGTACCGCTCGGAACTCGGAAAAGAGGCAGCAGCGGCTCTACTCGTATAGTAAGAGAGCTACAGAGGATGGTCAGGCAAAGGAGGGGAAGCTAAGAGGATGGGAGGATGAGGGACGTTTGGTTGTGGCGCTGGAGGAGGGGGGTAGATGTGGAGAGAGAAAGAGAGGGGAGGGGTCGAAGGAATGTGGGAGGGTTCGTTCGATCCCGAGGAGATATCGCATCGGAATGCGCACCCATTGCCCAATTGGTGGAGGGGGGAGGGGAGATGCCGGGCGTCGCTGGGAGGGGGAGAAGGAGTCTCGGAAGGCGAGGATGGGGTGGGAACCGAGCGATCTTCCTCCCACCCATCCCCTCACCTCGAAAAAACCCCTCCCCCCCCCCTCTCGCCTGCCGGTGCACCTCGGCAGCAAAACCCCCGTCTCTTAAAGGAGATTCCTCGGTGGAATGTCCTTTTTTTTTTAGTTTTCGTGGTACTCAAACAAAAAGGTGTGCCGTATTAGTGAATCGTAGCCAAATATTACGTACTTTTTCATTATTTTCTGGACCAATACTCTTGTAATATTTTTTTTCTTTACTACTAGTGCGATGACACAGTGTACTCAATCATATAATAATAAAAATAGATGCCTTCATTCGGGCGTGATCGAGACTAAGAAGTCCACTCTTCCCCCTAACCCCTTAAGTAAAAGTTAAGTGTAAGGAAAACAATTTCTACACCTTCCTCTTACCCGGTAAATTTCAATGATTACTTAATTGGAATTTTTTTTAGTTTTCGTGGTACTCAAACGAAAAGGTGTGCTGTATCAGTTGACCGTGGCCAAATATTACGTACTTATGCATTATTTTCTCCACCAATACACTTGTAATATTTTTCTCGACCGCTTGGCGAAGACGCAGTGTACTCAATCATATAAAATAAGTGTGAAGAAAAAATATCCACGCCTCTCTCTTACTCGGTAAATGTCAATGGTAGGTATCTTACGGAAACAAAATATTTAATCTCATTTGGTTTTTATAAACATGATAATTGATAAGCAATCGCCTGACGGAAATATAGTTGACTACGATCATGGGATGGTGTTCACAAAGATGAACCGTTTATCTGGTTAAATATGAAAGATAAATGGTAAAAAAAACTTTTTGAGTGATGGTAGTAATAAATAAATATATATTGCGAACTAATAAAAAGGAAATTTAACTAAATATCGTTTAGAAGACAAATTTCGCCTCGTTTATCTTCGTTTATAATTTTTATTTCGACCTATAAATACTATTACTTGTTTATTATTTTGTGCACTATTGGTTCGTGTGAAATCATTTGAGAAGTTGCAAAATTAAATTAACGCATCCCGAAATCGCAATTTCTGTTAGTGGTCGGAAATATTTTCCGCTTTTGAAGGAGGAATGATGCTTCTTCGTGGTGCTTAAACTCGTTTCTCTTTTCAATGTCCCACTACACTATCTTTTAAAGTGTATAAAAATTATTTAAATTTGAAGGAATTTGTTTTTCTATGAAAATATACGTATTCATTTTGGTGGCAATTAAGTTGGAAGTATGTTGCCCTAATCCGAAGTATTTTCTCCCCATTGCGGTGTTCTTTTATTTTTATTATTTTAATGTGCAGAAGTTGTAAGTTATGGTATTAATTAGCTTTTCTGCTTTGATTTATAATTTTGAATGATGGAAAAATTAATGTTTTTATTGCTTAGGAAAATGAAAAGTCGTTTAAAAGATGTCATTTTATCGGGTATTTGTAGTTTGATGATTGAAAAAGGGGCACAGAATTTTAATCTCTGCGTCGTACTACTTTACCCACTGTCGCAACTTCCTTCAAAGCTTGCATCAAGGCTTTTCTTATTTTCTTTTGTTAATGGATAGACAAAGATCATTTCAAATCAGTATTAAAAGAAAACGTCGGAAATGAATAACGTTCCTAATATGACAGGTTCTCTTTGAGGTTTAACTTAAAATTCGGTATTGAACGTCTGCCGAATTTATTCTATTCGAATGTCTGCCATGTTCCGCGTGTTTATTTTCACAACGTACATCCATGAAACATGCCAATTTTTAAACAAGAAAGGTTGTTAGAGAATGTGTTTAATACCGTAATTTTCGTAAAAAAAAATGTCAGTGGGAAAGACTTTCGTTGGAAGCTTGATGAAATAATTAATTGGAAGGAAAATTATGTAGAAGCAATATAGGTCGACTGTGTTAGTTTTTAAGTAGCATAAATATTACTATAAATCCGCAATAATAATGATACTAATTGTGGTCAGTGTAATTTTTCGTCGACAATATTTCCGTGTACTATTTTTAAGGATACCTTATAGGTAGCAAAAATAATTAAGTAATGTTTTCTGCTCATCATTTCTTTCAATGTATATGTATTCCTTGTGGCAAAGATGCTTTGCCAGTTTTGATGAACTAATGATCTTTTTTCTCTTTACGTCTCTGCTAGTGTTATAGCATATTTATTACTGCAGGCTTGCTTATTATTCTTTATAGAAGTTTAACGTTAGAATATTTATTATCCTCGGAGGCATGTGTCTTTTCACCTGTCATTACGTTCTGATGGATTTAAGGTAAAGCAACTATGAGTAAAGTTAATAAGATTAGCCAAAGAAAGATTTGTTTATTACTGGAAGTTTTCTCCCAATGAGAAAACAATGACAATAGTTTTAGTTTTAAGGTTTTCTCCTGACGACGTTCCCAGTAAGTGGAACGAAACGTTGAGTTAAATATTAAGCACGCAGACGTATTCCCGAAAATGAATTATAATAGTGCAATGACAATAGTGGTTTTCTTTTTTTATGAGAATACGTCACTTTTTATTCTTTATTCTGTACCCCGGTGTGATTTTGATTTATAATAGGATTATGCGACGAATCATTTTAATATGCAAGATTTACTCATCCTCTTAAGAAGGTTCTACCTAGAAACGAAAGAAATGCCTGTTCCGCACCCGATAAGTCCGATATCCATTTCCTTTTTCATTGCCGATATCCGTTAGCTTTTGTAACTCTCCTCTTGTACGTTTGATTCGTTCAGGTGAGTTTGCATGACTACTATCACCTATTATAAAGCTCTTTAGACGATTGACTGTGGGAGAACTAAGATCTGCGCGAGAAAATCGAGGTCTTATCATTTTCATGGAATTCCGAAATTTGTTCCTTTAGTTGTGCTTCATCGATTGATGTCCAAAACGAATAGGCTTTCCGTACGATATTTTCTGAGAGTTATACTTGAAAATCCGCATTTTATTCTGGTTCTTACTGCGGCACTTCTAGAATACATTCGTTGTTTTGACAACAAAACTGAAATTATGTTCGTTATGCATTAAGGATATTGAAAAAATGAAGGTAAGGCTCATCTGCGAAGTACCATTTGAGTTATTGGCAAATGCATGCAGAAATTGAAAACAAATCACGTTAGTTAAAAATCGCGTTTTATGTTATGAAAGCTAAAAATAACTGGAAAAAGTGTCAACTTAAAGTGCAAGAATTAAATCAAACACATTCTCTACGCCCGTATTGTGCTTTCAATGGATGTCGACTGTTGTGACAAAAAATTAATTTTATGACAATATTTGCGAAAAGTATTTGTTTTTTAATCGCGCAGTCGCGAACCTAATTCCTTACCTCGCTCTGCTTCGACGGAGCATTCTCAAAGAAACATTCCCCCACCTCCGTTTGGTCTTTCACTCATGTCTTGAAGGTTTTCGATGGCCAGTTTTTTACCTTGTATTATTATTTTCGAAGCTTCTTGTTGCTAAAATTTTGTCATTCTTGCATAACTCAAACATTTTCGGGGAAGTCCCTGGAAAGCCGCTAAAAAAAATTGTATTTTATCGGAGTGGGTCCTCTTCGGCCTTGATTACTTAGGCCGGATTATATGGTAATTTGGAGCGAATAGAAAATGTGAAAGGTAAAACCACGAATATTACAAAAGAGGATGCTCAAATCGGCCTCTAAATTTGTCGTCAATCACTGCGCATTTTTGGGTTTCAAAAGTCTCCAATCGCGTCGCTGACGGACAAAGTGATCCTACTTTCACCGGGAAATAAGGAAAAAATTGGTGTGTTAACCGAAATTCATATAATAAATCATGGAGTGATCTATCAAATTCATAACTTTCCAACGCTATTCCTCGCAATTACAAACATTGTAATGGAAAATATTAGAAAAATTGGATCGCATTGCAGTCATCACCGAGCCGCGGACGATTTTGAAAACCGATTAAAGTGCGACCGTAGGGGCTAAAGAAATCAGCCTTCTATGGGATTGAAATTGGGCCTCCTCTATACAGTCCCCTTGGGTAAAACTTTTTGGAATTTTGGGTCCAAAGAACTACTGACATGAGCTATGGAATCCAGCCACTACGCCTAATTGTGGAAGAAAATGCATTCCTGTTGATTTTAGTGTAGTAAAAATTGGACTTTTCATCTTGATTTTTGTGGAAATTGTTTATAAATCAGAATTTTTTATAGTCAGAATTTTTTTATACTTTAGCTCTTCAAGTGATGCAAGTAAATTAAACCGGAACATTTAAATAACAAATAGAATAAAATTAGGTTTTATGCTGGAATGCGTCCCCCTCAACATCGTGGGAATGGCATGCCTGATATTAACGTAACTTTTGCGAGATACTTTTATACTGTAAAACGAATTGAAATCACTCATCGCCAAGTGTTTCAATAAGGAAATTGGTTTGGATCGGTGAGGATCAAGTTCGCCCCATAATCAGGATACTAATGTCAGTTCGTTTCCCAGTGTTATTTCACGTTGTTATGGCTCTTTTTTTATTTTTCCATGCGGCCTCACTTATGAGCCCGGTAGTCTAGAAACAGTAACCAAATGCTCTACTCGACAGGCCACGTATTCTTGCTCGGTGTGTTTAGCTCATTCAAAAGCACGCTCCCTGCGTATTGGATCACGCGTTGGAAACGTAGGATTGAATTTAGAGACACAGGAAGGCACATTTACTCCCAAATTGTCGTCTATATACATAACGCCTGCAAAGTTTTAAATATTCGCGCAATTTCCTCATTTTTAATCCATGTAATGAGCTCATGCTTCTAAAAATTTACTAAATCTTTGTATGCGATCTTCTTGTCCGTCTCATTCGTTTATTTGCCCTTATACTGTCGCCTGTTTTAGGACTCGTGAATCCTTCCTATGTAAATATGCTCTATCCCATCACTTACTGCCAGGGGCGGTGTGGCCAGGTCGGCTGGTCGGCGATCGCCAGGGGCCCCGATCTTAGGGCCCCCCCACAACGCTCGCTTCTATCGTGAATCGTATATGGATGGTGTAATAAAAAAAGACTCCTTTTTCGTAACTCAAGTAGAGTCCTTAAAGGCCGTGGATGATAAAAAGAGTACATAACTAGATAATAGGATGGTTTGGTGTGAGAAAAAACGTATGGCCGTCAATAATTGTAAGTTAAATATTTTTGATTTCTCCGAATAAAGTATCCTCTTTTTGCAAAATTTCCGGAATAAAATATAAGTGGTGGCTATATTCGAGTAAAGGTGATTCAAGCAACCTTAACATCGCCGCCAGGATGTAAATTAGAGCATTAGTTAATGTGCATTTGTCATTTTTTCTTGGTCTCTTGAGATATTGCATTCGTAAGTGAAAGTATAAGTCGATTTTTAAACTGTATTTAGCCCGCGATCTATCGATTTCGTCAAAATTATATCACGAATACGAGATAGGTACGCGCTTTGCGCTGATGTGCATGATGTTGTTTTCATAAATAAAATCTACATCGTTTTTTTCTGGCTGCAATTTAGTTTTGAAAGCGTATGGGTTCTCCGATTTTATTATTAAATCAGTCGGTTGGATTTGAAACTATAAATCGTCACATCTTTTTGAACCAATCTCGCTCGCGAGTTCCATTCGTATTTAAATGCATTCATTCAACGACTATGGGAACAATATCTCCTTGCAGAAAAAAAGGAACTGCATGAAATTACCGATAACTCTCGCTCAATGGAAATAAGTGAATTATACTTTGGGGCTTGATAAAAGTATAATCCAATAGTTAACACCTATTATTAAGATGCAACAATAATATAGCCATTGCTGTTGTTTTCTGCATAAATCGTCGATATTTAATGCGCGGATGGATGGTATGAAAAACGTTTTTTTTTCTTTCGTCGATTTGAAATTAAACCAACCAAATAAACCAAATGATTAAATCTTCGTAAATAAATAAGTGTTAAGAATTCCATGATTTTCAAGTCTAACAATTAAGTGATAGAACAAATCTATGGACGGATATTATCTTTTCCAGTTTCAGAATTATTCATAGAAAAAGGCCTGTAAATACTCATTACACGTGCTCGATGATAAATGTAGAGGCAATATAAAATTTAAAAACTTCCAGCGAAGAAATTTAAAATTGAGGTAAGCTTATTTATATTTTGTGACTTGATACAAAAAATAAGTTTCGAGGCTTTTTGTGGTTGCTAGGCTCAAGATTTGGCCTTGGCACTTTTGATTTCAAAAAATTATGCTCCAAAAATTGGGGGTTGGGCCAATTGAAGATGAACACATATTAACAGTAGGGTAGTTTCCTTCGTCAAAGAAAACGAAAGGCATTGATTGCGATTCGTTAACCACCATTAGTGTATTCATAATATACAAATTAATTGGTTTTAGAAATGCCGGTTTAGACGAACGGCAATGGTCAACTTTAACCGCATTTGAAAAATGCCAGATTGGCGCCCATGCGATGCCACTCCCGGTGACGTCACAGGGACTTAGTTTCTGTACGAGTAGATAGGAGTTCTACATCGTCTGAGATTACCAATGCATGCATGAGGCACAGTGCCCAGGGAAACATGTCTTAATAATCACCTATTAAAACTGCCTAAGGTCGGAAATTTTTCTTCGTTTAATAAGGTATTAATAATCCTTATTTAAGCCAAGCGTTACCAGCTAGCAGGGTACTCGGCTACCTGCTAGCATCCTGCGTCGTATCAGCGTTCAAAGCCTCGCCCCAAGGTCACCTCACTTGCGGCAGCGGGAACCAGAACAACGTCACACGGAGATTTCCCGGCATCCATACTTAGCCGTCGCGTTTTCGCGCGCTTGAAATTTTTCACTTTTCATTTAATCGCGAAAAATAGATATCGTCATTTAAAAATCGAAAAGCGTGAAATACGTACTCCAGGAGTAATAATCTTTCGATTTATGCAATAAAAAAATAATAGGAAACCACCCCATATTCGGCAATCTACCCACTAATAATATCGTTTTTTCGTTATTTAATGCATTTATTATTGTTAAAGATGCTTTGTCCATGTGGTTTTATTTCTCAATTAATCGTGTTATCTTTAATTTTAAGTATCCATATCTTCATCTAAGGGCAACCATCATATACTCATCTTACCATGTTATTTTCAAAATATTGGTTAGCTTTGTCGCGATTAACACAAAATTAAGTAGTCTGTTTCATTTTGTTTGATCAGTGACATTTAGTGAGTCAGCTAGAAATTAAATTAGCCTAATCAATGTAATTTATTCTGAAACCATAGTTTTATCATTTTAACTTGAACTGGGTTCAAAAATACGGAAATTTTGTGTTCAAATAGTGCCTCCAAACATACTTACGGTAGAAATGGCCTTCTCGTTGTCTCCTGGTGTTGGTGATCTGTTCATCAAACAAAGCTATTTATTGTGGAATGGAATTGTTAACCATTTTTAGTTAGCATTTGCAATTAGTGATATCGACAGAAGGTGAATTTTAATTTCATTTAACTTAGTAAGTCATCATCACATGACCATTGTAATCGGTGCCATCATTGTAAAATGAGCAGTGCCGGAATGCCTTTCCATAACTTTTTTTAGATGTGAATTATTACCTTATGTGTTTTTTTTTAGTAATAGTTATTATTTACATTTTATTACGAATTTTTTTGTCTTGGTAACGAATGTATATATTAGAAATTTTGAGGCAACAAAATTGATAAAAGTGTTGTTATTTGACTATTATGTCTTTTGTTAACCTGTCAGGGAATGGCATTCGGGCACATTCGAGTACCATAAAATCACTGATTGAAGTTGATTTTTTTGTCTTCTTTGCCAGAAAGAACTAACTCATGAAGGACTTGGTAACGAATGTATATATTAGAAATTTTGAGGCAACAAAATTGATAAAAGTGTTGTTATTTGACTATTATGTCTTTTGTTAACCTGTCGGGGAATGGCATTTTGGCACATTCTGGCACCATAAAACCACTGATTGAACTTGATTTTTTTGTCTTCTTTGCCAGAAAGAACTAACTCATGAAGGATTTACCACTTACCGATTCATACAAATTTCTAGAGATCCCAGAAATCTGGTAGGTGTAGAAGGTTTGGTGTTTTTCTCCTTGACTGTAGTGCATTTAATGAGCTGTTACCTACTGCCAGAAAAAAATAATTGAAAAAAATTCTCATGGTCAGTGAAAAGTACTAACGGGAAGTTTGAGGTATTGCTAGTTGTTTCATGCATCCAAAACTCACACCCAATGTTAAGCATGAATATGCCTTGGAAATAATTCTGGTCACTTTGATTTCTTTGCAAAGAAAGGGAAAAATAAAAATACAGTAGAGTCCGGTTAATTGGGACATATCGGGACTTGTGCACTTTGCCCCAATTAAGCGGCTGCCCCAATTAGGGGTGCGTTCCGAATCACGCATCATGTGCATCGATGCGCATGAGGCCGTTCCGAATCACGCATTGATGCGCATCGATGCGGCCCCGGAGCGAGCATTTTTCGAGGTTTCGGAAGCATCAACTCGCATCGGCTCGCATCAGAAATTCTTGATGCAGTTGATGCGAAGGCGAAAATGGGCGCGAACTTTAAAATTTTGACTGGTGTTTTGTGTTTGCATAGGGTGTTTACACGACTATATTGTGCTTCTATTGTCGTAGGAAAGAGTTTTATGGAGTTATAGATATTAGTTTTTGAAACAATTAGTCCATATAAAGTTGAAAATGGGAAAATGTATATCCGTTGCGTTGAAGTGCAGTGCGTGTATGTAACTTGTTTACAACCGTTATTAATTTAATTGGTGGTAAAAAATGCAAAATACGATCTATAATTTCACACATTGATATGCAGGCGTGGTAGTTTTAACCGTAATTTTGCTTCTGAACACTAACTTGTGGAAATGTTCGACACTTAACGTTATATTGTGAAAAGATAAGTTGAAAAGCTACATCAGGGAGTGTTTATAGCACAGAGACTGTGGTTTATAGTATAATAGTATCTTCAAAATAAAAATATAAGACTTTGTTCGTCGGAATATTAGAATTGCTTACGATTTGTATAATCTCACTGGTCTATCATTTGAAGGCATATATGTTGCAAATAGGGTAGTTTCCTTCATCAAAGAAAACGAAAGGCATTGATTGCGATTCGTTACCCACCGTTAGTGTATTCATAATACACAAATTATTTGGTTTTTGAAATACCGATTTAGACGAATGGCAAGGGTCAAATTTTATCCTCATTTGAAAAAGGCCAGATTGGCGCCCATGCGATTCCACTCCGCATGACGTCACAGGGACCTAGTTTCTACACGAGAGGATAGGAGTTATACATCGTCTGAGGTTACCAATGCATGCATGAGGCACAGAGCTCAGGGAAACATGTCTTAATAATCACCTATTAAAACTGGCTAAGTTCGGAAAGTTTTCTTCGTTTGATAAGGTATTAATAAACCTTTTTTAAGCCATGCGCTACCATCCAGCAAGGTACTCAGCTATCCGCTAGCATCCTGCGACGTATCAGCGCTAAGCCTCGCCTCAAGGTCACCACACCGGGCGGGAGGGGGAACCAGAAATACGACGTGCGGAGATATTTCCCGGCATTCATACTTAAGCGTCGCGTTTTCGCGCGCTTGAAAATTTTCACTTTTCATTTAATCGCGAAAAATAGATGTTGTCATTTAAAAATCTAAAAGCGTGAAATACGTACGCCAGGAGTAATAATCTTTCGATTAAAGCAATAAAAAAATAATAGGAAACCACCCTATTATTGCCATTTTGCCAAACGTTTATTAGCTATTTAATGTGCGAAACTATACATTCATTGCAAGTGAATTTGCTCGGTAGGTACTAAAATTATTTTCCCCTGCTAAAGAGATTAGTTCAAGTTATGGTACCACAAGTAAAGGGACATTCAGGGTAGTGATGCCGTGATAAATAACATCATCAATTAATTTATTTATTCAAGGATCACGGATGTGTGCTTGATTTACATGTACACTGCAGTGATGTGTGCTTGAAGAACCCCATCGAGTTGATTGAGTATTCAGTGCAATTGTTTTGTACATAGCGTGTGATTTGGTAAGCCCGGATAAATACGTATTGCTGTACTGCAGTTAGTTTATAAATTGGCTCCAAATACTCTTTAATCGACGCATTGATGACGCGGCCAACTTATTTTCAGTGTCCTCCTAAATGCTATCCAACTAAAGGCACACTTCTATCAATGTTTTCAAAAGTAATGGGTTTCCAAAATGGTTCTCAGTTGAACTTGGGTATTTGTGTTAAGAAGCTGCATCATATGATATCAAACATTGAAAAGTAAACAAAAACATTGAAAATCGGAAATCGCCATAACTATAGTGATTACCGGTTTTCAATGTTTACGTTCAATTTTCAGTCATAATTACACCGTATAAAATTTTGTAAAATCAGGAGGAAATGCTAAATTCTATTTGATGAATGCCACTCTAAGTAAATGGACAATGCCCAACTATCCAATCCCCAAAATGTACTTAATTTTATTGTGATTTAGGCTTTATTATGCACTCGGAACAGTAAAATATGTACCTATGTTGAAAAATGAGACATTGACCTTGACTCATTTGGAAGCACATTTGCTACCATATTTTGTTGACATGTAATCAGCAATTATTTTTTCCTTTGGCAACAGAGTTTTTAACAAAATGATGTCCAACCTCTGTTCTTTGACCTTCCATGCACCACATCAGAACCAAGTTTTTAATGCAGTTCTTTCCAACTATTTCTTTTACAATTCTGGAGAGTACAATACCATTTTTTGCTCCAGTTGGCTAACTTACATACTCGCCTTCTATTGTATACATAGCCACTGCACAGCACTGCTTTTTGTTTTCCCAAGCCACTGCTCCATTAACTAACTTATTATCATGTATACAGTACAGGATAGTCAATCTATTTTGTCGATGGCAAAGTCAGCATTTGTGTATCCCTCCAGAAACATTCCTGACTAAGAATAAGAAATATGATAATTGATAGTTCCCTTCAAATATTTTAATATACTCTTTGCATATGCCCAGTATTGCATTGTAAAATCATCATTAAACCTTCTTAACTTTAACACTGCAAAGACAAGATGTGGCCTTGTACAAATCATAGCATACATAAGACAACCAATCAAAACTAGAAATGGAACATCAAGAAAAGTTTTTGGGTCACTGCAGGAGCTACATTCAAACCTGCTTCTATGAGACAAAGGTTGATTGCAGGTCAAGTTAGTAGATGACAAGGAGATTATGTGATCTGGTAGTTTTCGAGCCACTCCATTTTTTAAAGAAAACGTCTCTTCTGCTTCTCCTCCCTCGCTTCCAAACACTGACTCATTTTCTTGATTACTCTCAAAACTACTGTCTATATTAGTTGGAACTTTGTCATTACCCTCACAACTTGATTCAGGGATGGAGTCTTCATTACTTGATATTCAGATATTCCCCTCACTACTTGGGTACCTTTGTGAGTTCAGCACTGCCATTCTCTCCACTGTCAGGTTGAGGCTAGTAACTAATTATCCCTTATTAGCCTAGGTAGAATTAAAGAGTTACCAAGAGATATTTGGACTGGTTTGAGCTCCCCAAACATATTTACAAAGGATACTACATCACATGCTTCGATGAATCTTCCCGCAATATCAGGGTCAGTCAAAAAATACCATTTTTGACTCCTCACAATTGCTAATACTTTATGCATTTGGCATCCAGCATCTTTCATTGCTCTTTAGCCACATAAGCATAGAAAATACATCCAAATACTTTTAGATGTCTTCGATTAAATTTTCATTCAAACCATCTCTCCTCAGGTAATGCATTCCCTCCTGCTTTGGATGGTACTGTTTCGAGATATACAGCTTCTCAACAAGCTTCAATCCAATAATATTTTAGTAAATTGATGCCAGAGAGTTTGTACCTAGCTTTCTATTGGCTCAGCTAATCATTTCTGCTTGAAGATTATAAGATTTTGTAGTTCAATCTTTTATCGCACATGCCCTTAACCTCCCCTGTTATGCCTGACCCATATATTCACCCCCATAATCTGTATGCAGGCATTTCATATTGTTCCCTGTCTCATTCTCCATGCTTGCCTTAAAAATTGTATAGCATTGTAGGACTAAATGAGACTTCTTACTTTTAATAAAGAAAACAAAAACCTTTCTTGTGCAGTCATCAGTGAAGGTGAGCATACATTGTCCTCGTCCTTTTTCTATTCCATGTTCCTATCCCTTTCTTTCCTTACCCCTGAATTTACATGTATATTTTAAATAAATAATATAAATATATGTTCACCTATAATACCATCAGACCACACAATTCTGAGAGGATCAGACTTAATTTATTACATACAGCTTCTATTCTAGCGCTTATCTCGAATCATTTCTTTGCTAACTTGCCATCAACATATGCTATACAAGGCTGAAATTTATTATTAGGGGGACAATCCACACCACTGTCAACCACATTATAACCTGCATGTTACTCTGTCACAAGTCTGCTACTCTTGTGCCACAGACTTAGTAAACAGTCCTCTAATGCTTTGACTGTCAATCCTACATAACAAGTTGCATTGCTTTTACTTTCTGAATTATATTTTTTCAAATCTTGACAACATATGCCATTTTCTTCAAAACTAGTGGCTAAATCACTCCTATTACTTCCAAAGATCTGACATCAAATAAGCTGCAGCTTATTTGATGTACCCATATTCATTACACAAGACAGCTGTGTCTTTCTAACTAGCTTGCTTACAGACAGTACATTGGTTGATAAATTTGTAACATTTTGATCTGGAATATAGCACTTCACAGTGTGGGAACATGGGCACTTAGGGAGGAAAATGGGAGAGGCTGGAGGTGTTCGAGATGTGGGTAAGGAGAAAGTGAAGTGGACTGAGAGAAGAAAGAAGGTCAAAGTGCGAGACATGTTGAGTGAGGAGAGACAGCTTCTGGATAGCATTCAAAGGAGATATGGATTAGGCAAGTACTGAGCTGGGAGTGGATGTTGAAAACACTATTAGGGCATAGAATGTTGGGTAAACAAAGGAGAGAATGGGATTTTTAGATAGCATGAAAAGGCTGAAGTTGTGAATTCAGGAGGGAAGTCCATGAGGGCAAGAGGGACTTTTAGAATGCTCCATGCAAACCTACCTTAATACCAAGCGGTAGAATACTTAAATAAAAATGTCTTGCAGTTTATTTTTAAGCATTATATATGCAGTATGAAAAAGTGTTTGTGAAAATTTTATCGAGGTTTTAAGTATTTCTTCCCGATTTTTATGAAAAAAATTGGTTTCAAGTCGTATATCTTATCGGAAAGCCATAAATTGATGTCTAGCAGCAATCTACGTACTATTGATCGTAAAAATCTTCTCTTCAAAGCAATTTGACCCTTAAAACTCAATGATGGCTGAGATATACTATATACTACGCCTCCTTATTGACCGTTTTTCGAGTTAGCTGCACAAATTCCCGTCAATTCGCTCAGTTTATCACTATTTTAAGTAAATATGAGTTGCAAGTTACGGCTTGGAACTTTCGAACGACCGTAATGAATATAATTAAGTTTTAATATACGCATCAATAAACGTTTTTCCTCATCATGAGTACTATGCATATTAAATTTCGGCATATCAATCATTGTGTTATCGCTTAACCCGAACTATCTTCCAGCACTGGTGCCTGCGGGTATTTTGAACGGGGGAATACATCCCGCTCATATCGCATCAAGCCGTTCCGAATCACGCATCAGCATAAGCGCATCAATGCCTTGATGCAATTTCGGAACGGCTGCATCAAGGTCATGCGTTGATGCGCATGATGCGTGATTCGGAACGCACCCTAGGTGAACTATCCTGCATATGGGCATAAACAAACTTTGAAATGATAGAAAGAAGACTAAAGAACGTTTATAATGCAGCATAAGTTTATTAAACTATTAATTTGATTAATAAATCAGTGAGTTTAGTTAATTTATTATCATTTTTAAGAATTATAACAATTTAATTAAAAATATTTTTCACAGCCTCGGGCGATGCTGAATGAATGTCTTTAACTAAGTCCTATTAAAGAAAAGTCCTATCCTCTTGCGAATAGTTTAGCAACAAGAGCTTTCAAAATGGGGCAAGAATAGTATCATTTGTGAAAAATAAGAGTCAATCAAAGGAGGAAAATATAAAAAAGTAGTATTCTGAAAACAAAAAATTTTATTTCGTCGCGAGTATAGGGTCTATGTTGCCGACTCATGGCCCAATAAAGCGGCATGCTGTCCCAATTAAGCGGAGAATACTCTGGGATATTCCTCTAATGGGTTCTGTTCTTCAATATCTGCCCCAATTAAGCGGCTGCCCCAAGTAATCGGTGGACCCATTAAACGGAATATACTGTAACATCCAAAATGGCCAATATTTTATTTTTCATGTAATTAAGAATATCAAAGGGCCCCAGCAAGTAAAAAGTTAATGCTAGCCCCTGAGAATTTGGCTGGTGAGATGATGAGAGACCACTCCAGGACCCCATACCAATCTATATAAAAGAGGATGTCCTTTTATCTGGAAGTCATGCATTTCCATATGACTGCATGGATTTCAACCATAGTCAGTATGTTGGTGCATCTTATACTCGCAAGGCCTTTATTGCTACTTCTAGTTGTGTCCATCGTGTCCTTTGTGTCGTTTTCTCATTACCATTACAGTTTGATAAGATTGGACATCGTGCCAGGTAGGCACACCTCTCGACACACTCAAAGAGAAAATATAAAAATCCTTACATGTGATCATGAATACCGAGTACATACCAAGTTTCCCATTTTTTTTTACTTTTTATATTATTATTTTTAAACACAGTGTACTTAAAAGGGCAGTTTCCCGTTGACCTTGAATTAAAAATTAAAATTAAATAAAAATATGATTAGGTAAGTTGAGGTTAACCGTCAGAATGATGGGTCTGATACTTCTATTGTTAAAACCTTGTCAAGCCAATACAGCTTTAAATATTGGAAAATGAAATAGATTCCTTCACTCACTGTTGACCCTTACTCTTTTGCAGTTCGCCCGGTCATCGCCACCCCTGCTCCAGCACTGGCAGCATCCTCTTCTGGGATCACCTCGTCCTCCTCGCTAAGTCCTCTCGCCTCGGGTGTCATCGGCATTGTCAAAGAGGCAGTCATCTCAGGTGGGCCGGTGGCTGGAGGGGGTCTGGGGGAGGGGCGGCGTGAGGGCGCGGAATGCCGGTGCCAGAGGGTGGCGGCACGGAGGGGAGCAGGGAGGGGGGTGGGGGTCTCCGTCAATGCCCAAGAGTACCGACTGGAAGGCCTCCTATCTTCGACCACCACCACCAGCCCAGTAAGGCCTTTGCCACCTCCAAGACCAAACTTCCAGAACGGCAGTCGAGGTGGCAGGGTGATGGCCGAGGGAAGGAGGGGACCTCAGCCACGGAACCAATCCTCGCACGATGGTTGGGCCCCTCCAGCCGTGAGGCAAACCCAGAAGCAGCCCGCATTGCCCCATGGAAGGAGCAAAGCAAGGTTGAGATCAAATGGCTTTCAGTTATCCTCTTTTGAATTTGAGGTAGAGAGTGTTGCTTGCAAGATTTTATGGGATTGGTTCTGTTTCAAACTCACAATAGAGCTTGGATTGCCCACCCAAATGAAGAGGCTAGTCCAGAAAGTTAATCAGAAGAGAAAGAATTCCATCCATGAGTAGTATTAGTGGCATTAGTATTTAGTAATTGTGGCATTATGCTCTCTGGTTTCTTTTCCATGTTTACCATGCATATTTTACCTCAATTTGTTGAAAAAATTGTTGTTTGATGATGAATGAACCCTGGTAATAGTCTCACACTTATTAAATTCAAAAAAACAACTCTGGTTTTGTCAAGTCAATGTCATTTTCTAGGACAAGTAAATGAACCTCATCTTTGAGAGCCAGGTGACAAATTACAAAACATTATCCTTGAAATAATTTGAAGATGAGCCAACTTTCAAGGTGATTGCAGAAATGGTGCTGATTTCTTATTGATCTGAGATTTACAAACATCCACTTTCATATACATGTTTAATTAGCCTTGAATGCTTATGAGACTCATCAATCTTTGTTTGGGTTTTCATTAACTATAGATTGTGCATTACGGCACAAAAGCTGAGTAAAATGATGAATACGATTTTTATGTACCATTTACTTGAAATATGCTTTGACCAGAGTATGGTATACATCACATCGAAACTTTTTTTGGAAAAGGGTAAAGTCCATTGGGAAATGACAAAAACTGCTGATGTTATGGGTTTCTGAATCGAAGGTGGAAATAAAGGTGAGTTTTATTATTTCTTATTTGTGTTGATGACTTAATAATAGTAATAATATTTATTGTTCTTGGACTTAGATCCTTAAATAACAGATAATGCATTTGAATGAGCTCTTCATTCAAATATCTGCTGAATTTCATTCATCTGCTGAAATCATAATTTTCTTTCCCTTCCCACATGCAATGTTGTTTGTCAGCAAAGCTTTCTTAGTACATACATAAGGAAAAATTGCTGATATGATCACTGAGGTATAGCTACCTCATTATAGTATGTGTAAATCTCTGCAGTGAATGTATAATTGAATGTCCTTAGCAAGTTTGAATAAAATGAAAATGTGTTCTGTCTTTTAGCTCAAGTTCGGCTCCACCAAAGGACTTGCGCATCCAATCACAGACACCGAACAAGGCCTGTGCGGCTGTGCGCTGTGTTTCAATCATGGAAACACTAATGGAAGTAGGAGGAGCCACTCAGGATGAGGCTATTCAAATGGAGGGCGGGAAGGCTGGTTGGTTGGGGAGGGGTAAGGTAGCAGGTCGAGGAGGATCGGTGCCGGGCAAGGGAGAGAGGGGCGACGATGGTAGAGGAAGGAGGAAACACAATGCCAAGCTTAAGAGGCGCCGGGAAAGAGGTACCACCCCTGACTGGATACGAAGAGTTCTGGAGGTGGCAAGGAGAGGAAATGTGGATGAATTGGTGAGGGTCTATTATTATTTAAAGTTTCTATGCAGGCTCCCACTGAGGTTTTGAATGTAGGCAGTGATTCTTCCTGGCACGAATATTACAAAAGAGGATCCTCAAGTTCACCTCTAAATGTGTTGTCACCAAATGCACATATAAATAGGTTTACAAAAGTCACCACTCATGCTGCTGGTGTAGAAAGTGATCCAAGTTTCATGAGAAAATATGGTATAATCAGGGGTGTTCACCAAAATTTATGTATATGATCATGTGATTTATCAAATACATAAAAGCTCAGTGGTATTCCTCACAATTACAAAAATTACAGCCCAAATATTGGAAAAAGTGGATTGCATTGCACTCATCACCATGCTGTGGACATTTTTGAAAACCGATTAATATGCGACCAAAGTGGCAACAGAAATCAGCCTTCTATGGGATGCAATTAGGACTCCTCTATGCAGTCCCCTTGCCTCCAGGTTTCCTTCCGCATCAATCCATTCTGCGAGTCCAAAGACTGGCTTTTTTCTCTAGAAATGAATGATCACTTATTTAGATGTTATTTCATTAAAAATACTTGTGTAATATTTACTGCATTATTTTGTTGGCATACATTTTTGTTATTTGCTGATGGCTCATTTCTGGTCTTATGACTTTGGAGGCCATCTGAATCTCCATCTCCTTTCCAATTACCAGTTTTTATCATCAAAATTTTTGGAGTAAATAAATCATTGTTTTTTTCCTAGAAAATATTTCGCCAACGTTCCTGTTGGATTCCTCAGGGCCACTAAAGACCTGCAGTGGAAGGTTATAGGTCTTCAGTGGACCTTCTCCATGAAGAAGGTCTTCTCCAAGGACTGAAGACCTTCAGTAGACCTGAGGAAGCCAACTAGAACATTGGCAAAATATTTTCTAGGAAAATGGATCTATAGGGAAGGAAACCCAGGAGAATTACTGCCTACTGGGTCTATTATATTTTTGATCAAAGTTATCTATAGTTAAAATTTGATACATTATTCAGTAAGTGTTATTTTTCAGTCGCTACCATATTAAAAATGTCTAAACAGTTTCCAATGGGAGTCTGATCTAAAATTGTTCACGTCATATATGAACAGAATATAGAAATTAAGTTCCTAACAAGCAATTTGTGGTTACGAGAATTAACTGGTGCATTTGATGCATAGGTATTAGTCAAACAACATTGTTTTTTGCCTAATTGCAACATTTTCAAATTTTTGTTTACAACATAAAAACAAATGTTTATGATCGTAATGAATTATTAAGTAGGTGCAAATGACCCTGTTGTCTACACAACCCTAAAACTTTCTACTACTCTACTTAAGTAGGTAATGGTCGTATTCCAGCTAATTTTTCCACGTTCCAGATCAGTTTCCTCTTTTTTCCCAGTCATTTTCATGATTTGGGGGTGGGGATGTGGAATATCTATGCAGAATTTTCCACAGAACTCTAAAAGTTTTATAGGCAATGAATGACATCATCTCCTGTATGTAACTTTGATGTGGCAATGTTACAGATGGTAGAATCATATAGATGTATCCAACCAAAAAATTTCAATAATTAGATGTTTACCATTCTGAAAGTTCAATGCCTTTGTCTCTGATTATCATGTTTTTCCTAATTCAATGCTTCTTGGGCTTTATTTCATTCTTTTAATCAGAAAATATTTCGTTCATACGACAGTTTCACTTCCTCGTGTGTTCTAGACATGCTGAATTATGAAGAAACATCTATTAAAGTAACAAGTGCTAATTTTTCTAAAAATGTAAATTATAGCATCGTAACTTGAACTCAAATTTTTGCTCAAAACTCGTGAGTTTTAACCTAATTCAACTCATTGAAAATTTGAGGTATGCACTGCTCTAATCGTTATTATTTCTTTTCCAGAGTCATTGTTTAGGTGGTATGGACCCCACCCTGGTGCGGAACCTTTCGGACCACTCTGGAAATAATCTGCTACACATGGTGGCTGGCCGAGGTCATGTTGCTGCCCTAGCGTGGCTCTGTGGTGCTGGCTCTGATCCAACCAACTCTCAGGCAAATCCATCCGGCAGCAACTCTGTGCCTGCATGTGGGAGTCTTCTTGAAGCTGCACTCCTGGATGAAAATAGAGCAGGCCTCACGCCAATAGGAGTAGCTATAAAGGTAACTTCGGTAAAATTTTACAAGAGGTACAATCCGGATTTTGCCATCAAACCTTCACTTTCCTATTGTATTGTTGCCTCCTGAAAATCACTTTCCGGGCACATGTACGGGCTGGTCAACTAGAAAAAAATATCCCTCGAGCTGGTCCAGTTGGTAGAAGTGGGTAAAATGTGCTTTGAAATCCGGATTGTACCTCTTGTAAAGTAATACCGGTAACTTCCACTCAGGGACGCTGACTTGCAAAAAATATTGGGGGGGCCCCGGAAAATTTTATAAGTTGTGAGTTTTAAGTTTTTTAAGCATTTTAAAAGAGTCATATGATCCATTTAGAACCATAAGAACCATCATATGATCAACATTAGAACCCTGATAACTCGAATCTCGATATCTGGACACTCCATGGAAAGTCGACACGCCTGGCACATTTTTTCCTCATACCCATAACGAATTTTTGAGGGGGCTCGGGTCCCCTTATGTCCCAAGGAGTCGGCACCACTGCTTCCGCTCTCTCTCAAACTACAGCAGACTCCCGTATATCCGGGAGTGGCTTATCCGGATTCATTATCCGTGCATGAGTTCATACTCCTTGAATGTTTTCCTCGATCTTTCTAAAAAAAAAATAAAATCGGATGCAAAAGAAGTAGGATATTTGCACTTTAAAGCATGGCTACACTGGGCCTATTATTTCCATTAGAATTCCCATCATAATATGGAATTATTTTATTTACTTGCTAACAAGGAATACTTCAAGTTTACTTGGACATCTGATCTAGCATTGCAGACAACGATCAGCAGGAGTAAAAAAAAAACTGAAGAGTAATATTCAAAGATTCTTGAATGGTAAATGAATCGTAATTGAAGAAAAATGTTACCTGCGACCATTTTTTGTATATTTATTATCAAATATGCGCAATTATTGCCCTGGACTTGAATACGGTTGAATTTGGCCCAAGGGAACTGGAGATTTCGTCACACTCAGGTATGTTTGCATCTTGACTATCAAGGTCAATCTGGAGAGGAAGGGAATAGTAGAAGTAAAGGGAGCAAGGGAAGAGGAAGTAGAGATAGCATGAGTCATAGCCAGGCACTTGCTTGCGTAGACAGTTTGCCTTAAGCCCTTGTTTCCAATAACCACTGCTGGGCGATGGGGTGATCGCACGCCAGTTGAGTTTTGCTGGCTCTGTTTTCAGGTCAAAGATGTTGGTATAACATTAATCAATAACTCTGTGATGTTTCATTTCAATTTGTCACCAATTTTAACTTATGAAAATTCTTGGAAAAGCTAAAAATCAACAACATTGAATTTGCATTTAATGAGTTAACGCCATGATAACGTGTACTTGATATAAATGTGTTGAAATCTGGATCTGCGGGTGCTAAATCAGGAGATTGGGGATTGACCTCGCAAGTCATACCCCAAATCACACATTTTTCCCATTGCCAACGCACTCTTGTGTGCAGGTGAGTTGTCCTTGTTTGTCAGGCTGAGTACTTTTCACCTTACCCTCGCAGTTCATGCCTCTTTCATTAAGAAAAAAATGTGTAATGAGTCATCTGTGACCAAAATTTGCTCATTTCTTCCATTTGATGGTAAACATAGTAAGGTTTGGCTCTATCTTGGTGCTTAGAGGGATAAAGAAGAGCCCTACGCTCCATAGCTGGTGTTTTTGTTTCACCAGTTCGGCTTCATGCTTTTCCTAATGTGGGCACTGTATGGTATATTATCTTTGCCAAATTGCCAATCACCTAGATTTTTTGTTTAGAAGGCTGTATTTTAATTTGATGTGGGGATAATTAACATGTTCACTGCAGCTTTAGTCATAATAACCGAAGAATTAGTCACTTTTCTGACATCTCGTAGTATGCTGTTGGTTACAGCTGCTGCATTGGTGTGGCGTATATGAGGTGACCGACATGGCACACGTTGCTGAATGCTCATGAAAACTCAAATGAAAACGTTCCAATTATTAAAGCGAAAGGAAAAAGAATGATACTTTGGCACAATGGGTGAATTCGTCCAATAATGTGTGGCAGGGAACATTTTAATCATTTTTATTTACCTGTCTCATTTATACTCAATATTTTTTCTCTCAGAATGGACGGGTTGGAGTTGTTGAATGGCTGTTGAGGCAAGGAGAGGCAAGATTAATGCCAAATGCTGGCATGGGCAATGTCAGTGGATCTGCTAGCACTATCAGCAGAAGACTTTGGCCAGGGATGCCCGTCAGTGAGGGTCCAGGAGTGGGTGAACCTTCTCCTTTGCATTTAGCTGCAAAATATGGACAGGTTTGTACTCAAATGTTGTCTTTTTAATCCTCCCGTTTGCACATCCCAAAGTTTTCATGTTAACTTATAACCTTTTTCATCAGCAATATATGGAATCTATTTTCACTTATTCCATGTGGTTGGCTCATGTGCCCAACCAAGTCAAAGTTCACCTGAATTAAATATACTAGGCATCCAGTGAGCTGGATAATTGGGAATTTTATATGTGAATATTTAGTCCCTGGAATTACGCATGAATTATTCATGAATTTTTGCTCCAACCTGAAATTTCAAAATATTTTATTTCAAATTCATTTCACAAAAAAGTTTGTGTGTTCCACACCCATTTTTGGCCAATTTTATGTTAATGTATGCTTTGCAATGTTTTGATTAACATTTTAAATTGCACTTTATAAAAACATATATTTATGTACATGACTATTTAAATTATGACGAATGTCTTCCATGTCTATAAACTTTTTATGAAAAATTTTGCATCAATAACAAGGAGACATCGCCATAGTGATGTTCGGGATCTGAATGCCGATGTTATTTTCTGAAACAGTATAGGTAAAGTAGAAAAAAAAGTGTCACGGCTTTCTTCCACATAGACCTGGGTTCGAGAGATATTCGCATGTAAAGATTCCGCGCTCAATGACTTCCTTCGATTACTCTCCCCCCAGACAGTAAGCGGCATAGCCTAGTGGGTTAAGGCATGCAGTCGAGACTTCTGCTGTATGCGTCCGGAGTTCGAGCCCCAGTGGAGTCAAAGTCTGCTACCGCAACTTGCCTTTTCGTAACTTCTCCCTCAATAAGATTAGATCCTCTCTTGGCATTGCTACTTTAGCTGATCGCCGTATCCTCAATGACCGGAGACTCTTCTTAAATATCATCAATGGCAAATAGAGATCATCTGACCTTCTTTCTTTTTTTCCGCTTCATGTTCCTTCGCACACGACAAGGTCGAGTGGCATATTTCATTGTTTCACCCACCGCCTTTCTGTCTCCAAACGTTCTTTTCTATTCAGACTTCCTTCTTCCATTAATTCCTATGCGGAATGTGTTCCAAATTTTGATACTTTTTTCATCCCTCATCTATCTTGCACCATCACTATCGTAATTCTCCCCATATTCCTCACACCACCCGATGAAATTTACTATTCTTTGTTATTTATTTGTAAATACTGTTGAATATTTTTTGTCCATCATTGGTTACATTGCTTATTATTATTAAATTGTTTCTCCTGTTATTGTAGTCCTCTGTAATTGACCTCGTGCTGTTTTTGGGCTGGATTAAATAAATAAATAAATTACCACGCGAACTTGAGGACGTATATAACTACGCGAGAATTTCCAGGTAATGTGCTCATCCTCGCCCAAGACATTGTTCCCTCAGCCTCTTCATATATTTATAATCTCAACTTATTCTTCTCACCAAATAGACACAACCATGTATCCGCATATTCAGTTACCAACCCTAGCCAGGTACCCCGTATCGCCTGTCGTGTGCAATGACCCTGCTTCCCAACTGCCTGCTCAAGCCGTTCCAGAAGTCTTCTTTGTCTATCATTTGCACACTTCTTCACACAGTTGGGCCCCTGATACCTCATTGATGGATTAGCAAGGGTCAGCTGCGGAGGGGGGGTTGTTGGGGCGGAACTCTTTGAAGGGCGCAAGAAGGCATGTCATAAAGGAGACAGGGTAGATGGATGGACATTCTGTAGTTAGGGGCGATAAGATTCGTTTAGAAGACAATGGGTGGGCAGTGGAGAAAATGTAATGGAGGGAAAACCCGGGGCAAATGGTAATATGAATAAAGGAATGTTGAAGTCGAAAAATTCCGTTTTGAGCCTTTTTTCAGTGCTGGGAAGGGTTATTCTATTCATACGGCAATACATGGTAGCTGTTATTGGCCATCTTTTCCGCCAGTTCCAATCCAGCTCTTGATCAGTGAAGTTGAAGTGAAGCGTAGTTCAAGTATCCTGCAGCAAGTGTATTGCATTATTGAGTTTCACCTAATTAAGGCGTTGTGTTGTGAGTTTTCGGAAGCCCAATGGAGGGTACTTGAGAATTCTGTGGAGAATACTTGGTTTTGATTCATTGAAAGTTAATGGAAGTAAGAAAGAAATTTACGGAGTGATGTTTTGACATTAAAGTGTTACGTATACTTATTGAATCAACTCATTTCTATTTTAACAAATCTATTCATATATGTATATGAAACTATATTATTGAAAGTATTAAAATAAGGTTCTTTACAGCACTTACATCATTTATGTAATCTTCTCCTTAGGACCGTCTTTTGCGTTGGTTATTGAGGAGATCTGGTTTTCAGCGGAGGAAGCCATCTCAAGTGTCTGTGGTGAATCCTACACAAATGAATCGGACATTGAACCGAAGTCTGGACTCAGGTTTGAACCATGGTGGCACAGACTGGGAAGATAGAGATGAAGACAATGCCATATGGCGGGAACTGCTGCTTCATTCGCCTCTGCATAGGGTGAGAAGTTGATTGATCTTGCTTTATTTTACTTTTGCTGATTTATGCACATTCCAGTCCAGCCTAGCATTTTTGGCATTTGATGTCTTGAAAAGCATGAATGGAGGACAGATATTCAACAAGTCGGAATTTTAATTTTATCATTATTTTCTATTAATATATTAAATTAATTAATATTAAAATAGTATCATTATCCTTATGCCTAAGTTTCATGGCTCATTATTTTGTCATTCATTTATATAAATAGGGCTCTTTGATCTTTGCAGTATTAACATAATTTCTGTTCTTAAGTGATTTTTTGGGTTTTTGGCTAATTCAAAGTGAACTGTTTAACCCCCCTCTATTGTGCACTTAGCATCAGAAACTCTGTGCATTCTACTATCCTTACCAACAGCAAAAACATTTTTGTCAACCATGTCATTCATCTCTTTCCCTTTGGCACTGTCACGAAAACTTATTTGGTGAATTTGTGGAAGTGCTGGTACTTGGGTAACAATACACTCTTTGCAGTTTCTTGGCAGCATTGTTATCTTTCCTTCAAGAGCTATATTCATAAGATACCGTATATCTCCGAATATAGTCCCCCCTTTTTTTCCAAAAATGGCCGCGGAAAAGTAAGGGGGGGGGGACTATAATCGAGTGTAATCCAGTTTAGCATACTAAAGGTGACCATAAAATTATAAATAACGGCATAATGGCTAATGTTCTCGTAGTCTTTCTATTTGAGTATATTTATGAGGATTATAATCGGAGATATTATAGTAAATACTGCCACATTTTACCGGAAATTTAGACAATTTTTACCACAAATGTTGTAAAGATACGATTCTTCCGATTCAAATAGCATATCGAATATGCGTTTTCACGGAATCCATCGGGTAGCCGTTAATTTTTCTTGGAAAAGTATTGTTAGAATAATTCAATCGACAATGATCACTTAATGACGCAAAACAGTAAATAATTAAAATGAAAACTAAACACACACTATCATTACATCAATCGAACACTTGAATTGAATCAATAGTATATGTACCCGTCGCTCATTTAATAGTTACACGATTTAAATAATTGCGAAAAATAAACAGATAAAGTGATCCTTTCGTGACAATTTAGCATTTCATTGCATCCGTAGCTGCTATACGTCCGTGCGGTTCGTGTTTACAACCACTGCCTTTACCGCCTTCACAGAACAAGAATGCGCAATAGGTGATGCATTTGTTTCTGAAAAGGCGCAATAATCGACGACTTTAAACCAGAAGCGCCGGCATTATTTCATTTGATCGGAATCCAGCGACTCAGCATCGAAAGTGTGATCAATTTATTGAGGAATATATTCAATTCGCCAGGGTAAGTAGGATCGATAAATTACGTCACATAACGTTTCGCAATTATTTCAGCGATATTTTCTTCATTAAAAATAATTTTACGTTCAACAGTGAGGTGATGAATCAAGTAGAAAGATGAGGATCAATCCTGCGGCAGATTAGAGGTCATCAAAGACGGAGTTTCGATGCCAATTTAAAAATAGCCGTTGCAGAATACGCCGTAAATCATAGTATTCACAGCGCTTGCAAAGCGCTAGAACATCGCGAAGTCATTTCGGGGGTCTCGATGCGGCAGATTCTAAGAATTAGAGGAAAATATCGTCGAATTTGTGCGCAAATGCAGAGCAAAAGCTCTTTGTGTAACTTATGCAATGATTCGCGACGAGGCATTGAAAATTGATATAATATTTTTTTAGTTTTAATGTTTGTTGGAAAAAGTTTATTTCTTAATTTTATTACTTTGATATTTGTAAGTCCTGTAGTTTAATTATTTTGCTTAGCAGGCATTTGATGGCAATATTTTCATAATGTTTATAATTTATTTAACACAATTTTATTTAGATTTCCTAAATTCTTCAGGTCACGTGGATTTGTGATGACTTGATGGGTGTGTTACACTGGATCTATGGAAGTTTCAGGGCCAAACGCAACACTGTTTATGGGATTTAAGTTAAAGCTTATATATTGACATTGTTTGTAGTCATTTGGAAATCAAAAATATTAATAATTTGTGAATGTTTAAAAAATACAATAGCCTTGGATACTTAAAAAATTTTCTCATTTCTTCATTACATCTGGTTAAGGAACTATAAATTACTGATACATGCAATGGATCACAACATGTTTTAGGTATAGTTAATTTGTTGTGATGGAAAATATGTGAACAGATTTGTTCTTAATCTTCACAGAAAATAATAGTTTTTATCGAATCTAGAATCTTAACTTACTAACCACAGAAAAATTGCCTTCCTTTGCATTTTAAAATTTTTCCCAAAACTGAGGTCTCAAAATTGGGGGGGGGGACTATATTCAGAGGGGGACTATATTCGGAGATATACGGTATGTGTATCCAATCTGGCACTACAATGTAGGCAGCCTGGTACAGGAGCGCAGCTAGGAATTAAGGCAGGAGGGCTTTTGGGAACAACTAATACTGGGGGGGGAATGCAGGAGGTGAGGGTGCACTCTCTCAGAAATTTTTTAAGATAAATGCTTCAAAATTATTAAGTTTTACGGCTTTCTGAGGGTTATTTTATTAATCCTTGCACTATTCTATGAGTAATATTTATCCAATTCAGTAAAATGGATTAAATTTTAAAATTTCTCTCAGTTCTGGGGGGGGGGTTATCCCCCAAACCCCCCCCTCGCTGTGCCACTGGCCTGATTATTTGACAGGTGATGTCTCAATCATTGCAAAAGGTGCTGGTGTGTTTCAACCGCACCATTACCTCAATCAATTTAAAAAATTGCTCATGTGAGACACTACCTTTCGACCCATGTATGTCTGTTCAAATGATTCCTAGCATTATGATGCTTGTGCGGTTACTTTGACTGCAGTTGATATTTCAATTATGTACCTCTTGTGTGGAATATTTATGTTATTTTTTATCTTATTAGCATTTCCCTGCATGATATTTACCAACTTGACGAAGACATTAGTTAGTGTAATGATTGATTTTAACATTGGTCAATTATTTATTTTTTAATAGTTTCCTTCACCCGTAATGCCTGAGATGTCATTTTCAATGCAGGTTGAGCATGTAGACTGCATTATTTTTGCA
Source organism: Ischnura elegans (assembly GCF_921293095.1). Taxonomy (NCBI): domain Eukaryota; kingdom Metazoa; phylum Arthropoda; class Insecta; order Odonata; family Coenagrionidae; genus Ischnura; species Ischnura elegans. Next base: position 57,282,301 of record NC_060253.1, read on the forward strand.
TTCCTATTTTTTTTTCATTGAATGCTCCAGTTGAGCAGCTTATATTTGATTTTTTTTAGTTTCATAAATTATAGCAATATACCCTTCTGGCATGATGAATTTCTAGGGGTGAGAGAACCCACTACCCTCCATTCAATTATTGTTTTACCTGCTTCATCTTTTTCATGATAATTCTAGAATATTCCCTCTGTCTCCGATTCAAATGAAGTATCAGTTGATATTAGTGATTCCTGAGAATGGTACCCAGGGCAATGAGATAAGTAGTGGAGGGAGGGAAGTTACAATGATTTGCTCATCAATTAATTGTTCATCAGTGATTTAGTTCTAAACAAAATGCATTTCTTGCAGGATATAGATTTGAAATTCAGTCAAGTGCATGGACCAGGTGTTCAAGAAACAGAGGCAACATCTGAGAAGTATGTCCCAGGAATTAATCAACGTGATCACAGAGGTCGAACACCTCTTCACCTTGCTGCCAAAGCTGGTAATACAACTACCTGCAGGATTCTTTTATCGCATGGAGCTGATATCTCACTCAAGGTATATTCATCTAAACTGGCTTTGAGACTCATTTCAGCCTTTAGTTCTGCTTATTTAACATTCATATATGCAAAAATCTATTTCCCTTTAATCCATAATGGTCTTGATTAGATGTGGTTATTTTTTTTCCTTTACAACATAAAACCAGTATGTACTTATTTAGCCATAGTTAAGTGGGTTGTGAGAAATAATTTTTTTCGTGGAATTTTTAGAAAATAACATGATCTTGGCCATATTTTGATTATATTTAACAAACTAAGGTCTGATAAAGTATTAAAGTACAATAGAACCAAGACAATTCCTCAGCTGCATCATGACCTATGAAAGGTAATACTGCGTTAGTATTTGTAAGAGGTAATTGAAGTATATATACAATTGGGTCGTTTTTTCCAACTTTTTAATGATTTGTTTCTTGAATGATTGGTAGCAAGTTAAACAAATTTGGTTTAGATGAGGTAAAAAAGCTAAACATATAATTAGTGTTTTGTGTGGTATAGGTAACTAATAGTAAAATATTAATGGTGTTCTTCTTATTTAGAGTGAGCTAGGTCGAAAAGCTAGTGGATGTGCTCTGTCTCGAGGCCATACTGCCCTGTCATCATGGTTGTCGCTTTGGGAAGCTGCTCTTAATTTGGCATCTCAGCTAGCATCGGCCACAGAAGCTCTTGCAGATGCACAAAAGCAGAACCAAGAACTCAGGGGTCACTTCAGGTGAGTAAAAACCATGTTTTGATAGTATAGTTAACCTATGTGTGTAAATAAAATACCAAGATGCAAGCATGATGGAGTGGAATTTTTCCATATTGAGATACATACTCGCAATTTTTCATGATTATTGTAAATACATCACAAAGTTTTAGTGTCCTAGTGAAGGCGATGAAAGTATGCAGTTTTTTTTATCAATGCCATTAAAATTTGAAAAATTTTAGTTGTGGTGCAAGGGGTGTGTTCCAGTTGTCTTCGAGTACTTAATGGTGTTTAATTTTCGCTAGTCTCCTTGGCAAGTTCACCATTGTAAAAAAATGGAATTTTTAGGCTTTTTCCAGTAGACGGTGGACTTCATGCTGACGACGAGGCAAATGGTCTGTGATCAAACTATGACATGAATATACTACCCAATGTCACTGACAATTTCTTCTAGTGACTAATAATGTAAGCTAAGATTAAATTCACAATTTTATTATTTTTGCTAGTTTTTGTAAATGCAGTAGAGATTAATTACTTCTAATGTGAGAGCACAGGACAACCGATCCAATCAAAATTTTGAAGCAAAATATTTGGTTAAAAATGCAGTTTTCCCATTGCAAATTCCCTCAAGATTTTATAATGAGTGATAGTGCAGTTATTTTATTTTGCCATCATTAGATAATTATCTCCTAACTTTGGGAGGGAAGAGTTTTCGTGGAGTTTTCAAACGTGGAGTAAAAAGATACATTGGTAATTTTTGTGAGTCAGCACGCGTGTTTGGCGATGGTGGAAAGCAGCCCCCAGCCAGCCCGTGATACATAAGTGAGGCGGAAACCAAACAGCAATTGCCCAACACATGTGGTTAGGACCCAGCGACAACATTAAATTTGAGGAGACGAAACTTATAATAAAGGAGTGCAGATACTCAACAAATCAGGAAAGCTATAGAAATTCAGAAAACACTGTTGAATTTAAACAGAGAGGACGGATATCTTCTTCGCAGCACCTGGGAAAGACTTATCCAAGAGACAGCCTACCAGAGAGCTTCACCCTACCAGCCCACAATATATAACAGAGGCAGAAACCACATGCCGACTCCTTCGACCTGAAGATGCTGGAGGGATAGCCAGCAAAACTGTTGTCCACTAGCCGACTGAGGTGGAAGAAAACCTGAGAACAAACCATCAGCGATCTAACCATCTCCGTGGAAACCTTCATTCTAATATATCTTCTTGCCTGCTCTCCTGGGCCCTATTTATCTTTATGGTCCAAACTTTCCTTCATGAATGGGACAGTTGGCAACCCTCCTTTCTTCCCCAAAAAAGGCCCTCCCTTACTTGTTTGCAGTCGCGTTTCATTCCCTTGAGGTCCTTGACTGTCCTTTTATGCAATCTACGGAAAATCATAGGGTTTCTCTTCCTCATAGGAAAATCTTTCCTTTCTGTGGAAACAGTAAATTATGGTTTTGCTAGTAGTGGCCCTAATGACGGTGTTGGGATTCCCTATCCTTTCCCTGGAGGTGTCGTCGGGCTCTCATCAAGAGCCTTTTCTTTCGATGTCCTTCCCCTCCCAAGGTGTGCGGGTGAAAAGCGAAGGCTTACAGACTTGGCCCTTGGGAGAGTATGTAACCTCTCGAGGCTGTCCTGGATCATCATTCCACTTGTCCTTCTATGCACTACGGTGACTGGATGAGAGAGGCAGAGGCAAAGAAGAGTTTTAACCAATCTGGGTCAATATCAACCGATTTCCCTGGCATTTAGTATCAAAATAAACCAACAATTATGGACCAATTCCATATAATATTTGTTTCGTGGATTTTGGTTGATGAAACAATTTCACCAAAATATGCCATGCTCCACTAATCTGACCCTATGTGGGTGGGGTTCTCCCTGAAGACTCTCAGGAAAATGGCTCGAAGGCGATTAACACATTCAGTGCGGAGCACGTCAATTGACGTGGTCCCGTCCAAGCCGAGATATGGAGCATGTCAATTGGCGTGCTCTGCCGGTCGGACCTTTCTCCGCCTCCGCACGTGACTAATATCCACTTTCGAGTCTTTCGATCATGTGCGTGGCCTTCAGCAAGCTTCCCCCTTTCGACTCGTGTGCGCTGTTTGTAAATAGCAGTATTTGGACGGAAGCTATGGCACAAAAACCACTCTCTACTTTTCTTTCTTATTTTATCGGCCGAGTCTGACGACGTTCGTGAAAATTGGGCCCGCATATAATGTGTTAAAAGGGTGTGTTGCCTGTTCTGTCCATTTCAGCAGAAAAAGGGATTTGGCTTCCTAGGTAGATTTTCCTGCACAGAGTTCAAAACATGCAGTATTGCTACGCATCTGGAAGGTTAATTCATTTTATAAAAACTTACTGAACTACCCAATGAGTAAAAGACCTAATTTTTTGTTTTTTTTTTCATTGAATATTCTTCATAATGCCCAGTGAGATATCTCAGATATTCCCAGTATACTTATTGATAAGTTTCTAATTTTTCAGTGATTGAAAATGACACTTCTTTATTTTACTTCTCAGGGAAGTGCTGATGGTGGGAAAAAGACTTGCAAAGGAACGAGATGAAATGTGTCGAGAATTTGGGGAAGCTGTTAGTGGCAGGGGAAGTGGTAGTGGTGCATCAGAGCACCTCCTTATAACACGGCTACACAAGGCACACTTCTCTGGTAGTCTTGCTGATATGGAGCACCGTCTTCTACTGGCAGAACAGTGGTGGCGCAAGGAGGCGAATGGAAGAGGCCGAAATTCATCAGTAACAACGCAGAATACCAGTGCTGCTAATACATCACCAAGCCAAGCAAATTATGAAAAGGAGGCACTTCATCTACTCACGTGTGTACCTTTTTAGGCATTCCTCCATTTTTTATTTTATGTTGATTATATGCTTAACCTTAAACATTAGTAGTTAAATTTAAGAGGTGGCAAAGTCAAAAGCTGTAAGTTGTTTAGATGATACTATTTTGGTCACAGTGGCTAATAATTGAGAAAAACATTCACTGAAAATTAGAAGGATATGTTTAAATAATTTTCAACGTCCTCTCCTGTCCTTTATCTCTTCATAACTACTAGTTTTCTAGTGGAATTTGCACAAAAGAGAATGTATAGATAAAAAATTTATGTAAATAAACTAAGAAAATTATTAAGAACGGTTCTTAAAAACTTTGTGTTGTATGACTATCATTGTGTGGTTTTAGTTCAGCAACTTTAGTTCGGGATTGATACAATTGATGCCTTACTGTGCTATTAATGAGGGATTAAGCAGTATTTAGAACTTGTTTGAGTTAGTCACTCATCCTTGTCAATCCATTTGATCTTCAAATTTCTTCAATAGCTCAGCATTTCAAATGTTTCCTCTATTGACTTCTTTGCTGTCACTAACATCCATGTCTCATTGCCTTAAAGATACATTCTGTAGATGTAACTTTTGAGGCTCCTTATATCTTCATTTGTATCCTCAGTGACTGTTATCATGTGCATAATTTGATTCCATACTGCAGAATAACTTTTTGTGTGAGAAAAATGCCATAAAATCTTTCTCACAAGGAAAATGTAGCCATAAGAGAGGCTTGAATTCAGCTGCTGTGTGCGAGATAGAACAGACATGGTAGTTGAAGGAAGGGATAGGAAGGGAAGTGAGTAAGCAAATTATTGGGGACTTACAAACTGAAAAACTGAAGGGCAGATAATGGAATGTTAAATAATAGCACCCTACTGTACATAATCTCATGTATTTTTTCTTGTCATTTGTCTTGATATCTTTGTTATCCAATGAGACTTTTCAAATTACCTTAAAAATCTCAAAATCAGTTATTTTCTGTGATTTGTATCACATACAATGGAAATCAGCATCGTGTGAAAGCTCAAATATTCTTGTTAGACATTACTTTGTTTTAATTGATCCTTTTTCAATCCATTGCCATGAACTAAATAAAGGTCACATGCTCTTTCTCTCATGGTCACTCTTGACTTAATAGATGTGCACTGGCCAAGGCGGAGTCGGATGCAGGGGAAGTGGTGAGGGTGGAAGGTGTTGGTGAGCTGTCATCTTCTACATCGTCTGCGTCATGTTCATCTGCCTCATCGTCATCATCATCGTCTTCATCGAGGCCATCTTCAAGGGCTACGTCCCCAAGCTCATCTTGCTCTGCTGAGGGTGGGGATGAGGAGGAGAGGAAATTGATGGCCCTGTCCCTTGATGCTGTGTATAGTGAGATTGAAGAGAGGGAAGAGACAAGAAGGAAGTCGTGTGACTTCGGCTTGTTGCTGGGCATTGGAGATGGTGCAGGGTAATGTTCTTGATAATCATCTCTCTGCAGTGCCAGTACCATAACATTAACGTTGCTTCTTGAGTATGATTATCTTGTGCTGATTCAGTATTTGACTCTTTATTTTTGAAGCATCATGGTGAATTGTTAAGGTAAATACTTTCGGTCTGCAATTATTTAATCCTATTTTATAACATAAGCTCAATTTTTTTTAATCATTTGCTATCTTCTCTGTATCAGTGGCAGATTAATGGTAGGGGGCCAATCCTCCCCACCCCTGTAATTTCTGCAAAGATTTTAATGAAGGTTATCTACAAAATTTTTATTTATCCGTCGTAACGAAGGGTGTTGAAAAGTAATTGATAAATATCTAAAAGCCGCTTGACTACGGGTACCAGAGCTCATACGCATTATTGTTGAAACGTATTGCATACCACAACATGGGGGAAAGTAATGAAATGCTCCCCCAAAACAATGACCTTTACCCACCCCTGCCCTATATGCCATTCTAATAAGAATCTGAAAAAGTGAAATTCAGGCTTTCAAGAATGGAGATGGGGACATATATTGCTATTGATCAAAAATTTAAAACTATAAATTGATCTAACATTTTACAGTAGTCTCTCGTTAATACAAACAAAGTTGATACGAAGTTCTCATTATTACAAAGCAATTAGTTGGTTCTAATCTATAGTAAAAGAAACGTTATCACAAAATTTTCGTTATTACGAAATTACGAACCTCAGTCCCGGTCCCGGTGGTTACAAAATGAACTTCATGACGAAGTTCCGCGAAAAAGCAACGGCATTTAGGTGGATATACACTTTGCTACGTTATCATCATTGATCGAAGTTTAAGTTCTCTCCTTGTACTGTGTCTGAGAGCGTCAATTTTGGTTCTTTCTTTAGTAGGAGATACTTCAACATGCACTCAACAGCATATAATAAGCCTCATTCCTGTGGAATTGTGGTGACCCACTCATTGACTCTCGTTCATTGGACATACAGTTAGTCCTCTTCTTACGCACATTGGATTTTTCGAACTTTTAGAGACGTGAACATTCAAAAAATTCAAGTGTGCCCGATATTTCAAATTTGGCGCCTTTGGAGTTTGCCGATGCGACACGACGTGGTGTAGAGGAACTCGCACTTTTGGCATAATCTGAACAAATTATCATTTAATCCAGTGTGAATTCAGGAACTGTTCAGCGTTTCGTCCATTCCTTCTTCCCGTGGACAGCGATTTTATATTTGGCTACGTTGCAAGCTAGATCAGTTCGTCACAATCGTGAGTTAATGCAAGATTGTGATGCAGTGATGCTGGATAACCACTCTCCTCGATGTCTTGTATAGGTTTATCAACTAACGAGCAAGGTCTCGGAACGCACTTTCTTCGTATATCGAGGACTTATGCATAATTTAATCGCATATATCATGCACTTGTCTCTAAAGAATATAAATGCAGGAGATTGAAGATGCAAGAAATTTTGACAATATCTTTTTTTTTTCAATGATTCCTGTAAGAAACGTTCATACGAACTTAGTTATTACGAACCTCCGGTTTTTCAGTCCCGTGAACTTCGTAATAACGAGAGTCTACTGTATAGCAAAGTTTACAATCATTATAAGTTTTTTTATCTTTGAAAAAACTTCTTATCATAACTTTTTCATTGAATTTATTGGGTTGGTGCCTAACTATCATTTTAGTGTATGGTGATTTTAATATATCATGTTTCACCTTTAGTACTGTCCAAGAAGCTGAGCTACGTCAGAGATTACATGGCCTTTCTTTGACTTCTGAGAGTGGGAATGCTTCAGTCTTGGAGGTCATTGAACCCCATGAGGAGGAAGTGAGCAGCAGTGCAAAACATCATCAGGTTTCACAGTCCAAGTCACAAGTCAATAGTCCTGCCGTTGCTGCACCCAGTGGTCGGCGAAGGGGTCGCCGTGGGAAATTAATGGGGAGGGGATCCCAAAAGTCTCAGGCATCACCTACTGTGCCGTGGGAAGTAGTTTTGCACAGGAGTGTTTCTGAGACCACAATAAACCGTGGGGTCCCCATGGAGGAAGGTGTTGGGGAAGAAGAGAGAGGGAGGGGACTCAGTGTGTCTGTTGAAGATCTACTTGGTGGTGGCGACAGTCATTCAATAGCAAGGGGAACTGGTGCTCAGCAAGAACCCATCCCAGCCTCTGCTGCAAGAGGAGGAAAGGACGGTAATTCACCCGTTGTGGTTGGAGGTGGAGCAGTGACTGCAACAGGAAGATCCAAGCACGGGAGCACGCCCAGTACTCCTGGCACGGGAGGCAATGCTGCAGAGGGCCGTACATCAACAGCATCCCATTCGTCTGCATCATCATCATCACTGTCAGCCAACTCCCGTCCGGACCTCCTCGCGGGCACCACCAACAGGGTTGCCGGGGATGACATGGCCCTATCCATGGTGTGCGACGTGCAGGATATTGGCTCAGAATCATGTGGTGAGACTGGGGTATCTGGTGGGTCAGGCATTGGGACAATTTCAATGGGTTTACTTCCAGTTCCGCATGCATCTGGGTTGAAAAAACGCAATTTCCTTCAGAAACTGTCAGCGAAGGCAAGGTGGCCCTCAACAAAGAGGAAAAAGACTGCATCACCGGTGGGTCCATCGCAACCATCACAATCTCTCACCTCAACCCCATCATCAGGTAGTGGTGGAAAGCGGTCGCAGGAGATATCCCCCGAAGACTTCAAAGAGACGTACCTCAGTCCCCGTATTACCAATGGGAGTATCGACTCACCTCCCCCCACCTGTCAGGAATCACCAAGGCTTGGCATGACCAGCTGCCCCAGTGTTGAGTGCCCAGAACCACCAGTGGAATCTGTGGTGTTGTCTGGGGGACAAGAAAGCAATGCTGGCACGCAATCCCATCCCTCACAGACAGTGCTCACTGCCCCCCCTGTGAGTCCTATTTGCGATCGGCATGGGAGTCCAGGCAGCAGCACTGGTGGCCATCGAACCAGTCAAGTGCGTGCCGAGTTGGCTAGTGTGGCTGCATCGGAGGACTCTGGAATAATGATGGTTGTGCCCCCACGGCCATCATCCTCGGCCTCCTTGCCTTCCTCGTCATCCTCCTGCTATTACTCGGCCGCAACGCGTGCGGTGGGGGCGAGGGAAGCAGCTTTGATAGGTGGCAGTGGTGCCGTTGTTGCACTCGAGGATAAGATACACCACACGAGCAGTCATCATCACAGAACGCTTGCCACCTACCACCTCAAGTGCATGGGTAGGCGGATTGGTTCGTTGGCTGCTGAGCCTTTCCTGGCGCATCCAGAGAAGGCCCTCGAGGCGTACATAGGCAGGACTCGGGTCCAGCAGCAGCAAAGGCAGAAGGGTGGCATGGAGGAAATGACTCTGCCCCACACCCCTCCGCCTCCCCGCCCTCCCCACTCTCCGGCCCCCTTACCAAACCCTCCGTGCACCACTCCAAGTGACCCCGCTCACTTGTCCCCCATCCTCTCGGAGCGAAGCGCACGTGTCGAACACTTGGAAGAGTCAGCTGCAAATATAGAAGTGGCTCCCAAGGCAGCGAAAAGGACCTCAGTTTTGAATTGTGATCCCGTTGATATCAGACCACCAGAGGTATCACTGCAAGTCCAACCGGCCAAAGTTGATGTGGAGGACAAACAGATGGTACGTAGGTCATCTATTTTTTATCTACTCTTTAATTATTAACTCTAGATGTTTTTTACCTTGTGTGTGTGTATGCATCTGTTGGGGCACTTGTATGTATTAAATACCTAATCTGTGAAATTGAGAGTGGAAAGGATGTGGTCTATCAAGGCAGGATTTTGGGAATTTTGGCAACAGTCCTTGTTATGGTAGGAGACCTTCCTTTGAAATGTCTTTCTAATTGTCAATTAATAAAATGTTTTTGGTTAACCACATCTTGCGGTTTAAATGTTTCTTCCCCTCTGCCGGGGGCATTTTTTTAAGATTCAAATGCCTGCTAAGTTCTTTACTCGTCTCCATATTGTCATCAGTGCTACAGTTATACAGAAGATGGATAAGACCAGTAAAACATGAGATGGATCAATAGGGTATTTAAATTACTTTAAGACTTATGTCTTTTCATCAGTGTTTCTGCTGTGTATAAATGAGAGGGGAAGAAACATTGACTTTTAAAACACAAGATGGGGGTCAACCCAAAATTTTTATTAATTGACAACATATGGACCGCAAAAGTTTCAGCAGCCTCTTCCTAATTGTTGCAATTATGCATTGTATAAACCTCTCTCTCTTTCCCCCACTCTCTGCTACTGTGCTGGGGAGCTCCTGCTGTTTCGTACTGCTTAGGAGAGTGAGAGTAGTTCAGGGGTGGAAGTCACCGACTGAAAATTTGATTCACTAATGTTTTTATGCCTGTAAATTTTATGACCAAGAAATTAATTGAAGGAAGAATAGGGAGTTTCGGCAATTATTTTGAGTGAGAAAAATATTGTGAATGTCTTCTTAAAAGCAATGTTCCTTGGAATCTTTCTCCCCTCTTCCTCTCCTGAGACCATAAATAACAACCCTTTCTCCCCCAATCTGCGATATTCCAACTTCCCGACACCCAAATCCCATCCTCCTTTCCCGGTGGTGTAGCAGGAGGGGTCCAGGGGGTCCTGACCCTCCCGAAATATAGAAACAATTATTTTCTTTCATAAACCCTCCAGCAGGCGCGCTGTGGCACAAAGTGCAGCATTGTGCCGCTTCGGCCTCACGTTATTAATAGTAGTTGGTCAGTGAACCAAACGCACCAATTACTCTAACAAGGTCATGAATGTACGCTTCTTAATTCGAGTTTTTCTTATTAATATCAGCGGAAAACCAAGTGTTGCACTGAGTGCCACGCATGCCCGCTAGTGTCCGCGCCTGCTGGAGGGTAAAAGAAAACAAAATATGTATTGAAAATTTGTGGATTTACAAAATATTTCTTTAACAAATGAAGTTTTTTCGATTATGATAAGTATTAAAATTAGTTCGAAACCCTCTACCTAGTACCCTGTTTTTCAAAAATTTTCTTCCCCTGTTTTGGCTCCCCCCCGATCAAAATTCTGGGCTGCACCGCTCACCTCCTGACTTAGGACTTCCACCTTCAATCTGCAACAAAGCTTACTCCCTTTCATTTTATCTTTAGATCGTATTCTCTCCCCCTCCCTGGCTTATCTAACATTCTTCCCTCTAATACTGTTCGTAGCATCCCTTATCTGCTCAATATTTGCAGCATCCAAACCTTCATTCTGTTCCTGTATCTCACCTAGAAGCTTAATGTCTTTACCGGAAATGTCTTGCACTTAATCAGTCTTCTTCCTCTTGATGCCCTTCAATTCTTCATACCTACATTTTGAACTACAGCTTTCTTGTTTTTTGGTGACAGAATTAAAACTTTGTCATGATGTCCTCGGTCCAAGACACTTTCTCATAAATCCTGCATTCTAGCTCGGTAAAACCTTCTCCTATCACCTATCCCTAAATTCTTCTGGAGCTCACTTGGAATATTGTGCTTGCCCATCTGATTCAGGCTAGGATTGGGATGTTGAAATCTGTTGAAGATATAGATAGCTATATATGTATATTAGAATGAAAAGTAATTTGTACTTGTATGCCTAAGCTGATATTGCCAGACTTTTTGTGATTGTCCTGTGGCATTCCATTACTTTGACAACGCATTGGAATTCCTTGACTGAACAGGTTTTCTAGAAGAGTGGCCAGCGTGTAAAAGCAAAAATTGCTCTGTTTTGGGGGAAAGAACAACATTTTAAGACACATTTCTTGGAAAATTTCTAATTAAAGAAGAAGAAACTATTGTCTCCTACCTATCTAATGTCAAAAACGTGTGAGTCTTGTGACTTCACTAGAACTGATTTCAATATCCAAAATCAAAACCTCTGCACAAACCATACATATGAAACAAGCCCTACATGAGAAGCAAAGACTGAAGTCTGTGATAAGAAATAACTAGCGAAAGCTAGAATGGTGACTTATTAATGAAACTTATGTATGTGGACTAAATCAATTGATGACAATTGTGTTAATGACTATTTAATAAAAGAAAAGGTTCATCTATTAAGCCCTACCTTCTGTTTAACAGTGGTGTGGGCAGTAATATCTTGAGTGCCCCAAATTTAAAATGGGTTTTTGATTGAGGCAATAGAAACCATTAAGATTCGTATGAAAATTTGTTATTCACACAATACAATGTACTACAAAACAGATATTTTTATCACATTATATCCTTTAATGATATCATAAGGATGTAACATTCCTGCTTGACCAGTCATTTGTTTTCATGTTTTAACTTAAGCTTTCATTTCTGAAATTTTCAGGGTATATTCAATAAATACCTGTATCTTATTGTAAGTTAATATTACTTCAGGGTAAAAACTGAGATAAATTTTCACATTCGAGACATACTCAAAAATAATATGGGTCTATTTTATATGCCCTGAAAATTTCTTGATGAGAGAATAAGTTTAAAACAAGTCATTGTATAATAATAATGTCGTTTTTATATTGCCAGTGAGTAGGGAGGTTTCCTTTATCAAAGGAAACAAAAGGCATTAATTGTGATTAGTTACCCACCATTAGTGTATTCATAACATACAAATTATTTGGTTTTAGAAATCCCAGTTTAGACGAATGTTAATGGTCAATTTTAACCTCGTTTGAAAAAGACCAGATTGGCGCCCATGTGATGCCACTCCACGTGACATCACAGGGACCTAGATTCTATACGAGCAGATAGGAGTTTTACATTGTCTGAGATTACCAATGCATGGATGAGTTACAGAGCTCAGGGAAACATCTCTAATCATAATCACCTATTAAAATTCCTATGGTCGGAAAGTTTCCTTCGTTTGTTAGGGTATTAATAATCCTTATTTAAGCCAAGCGCTACCTGCTAGCAGTCTGCATTGTGGCGGTGCTCATAGCCTCGCACCAAGGTGGCCTCACACAGTGGTAGTGGTAACCAGAATGACGTCACACGGGCTTTTCCCAGCATTCACATTTAGCCATGTTTTCAGGCGCTTGAAAATTTTCACTTTTCCTTAAATCGTGAAAAATAGATATCACCATTTAAAAATCTAAAAGGGTTAAATACGTACTCCTGAAGTAATAATCTTTTGATTTAGGCAATAAAAAAATAATAGGAAACCACCCTATTTAAGACTAGATAGCCCTATCTTACAATTTACTTGTTTCCGAATCACATACATCCATGCCCTGGATTGTGGTAAATCCATCCAGGCAGGATTTGAACCCGTAAACTGTTAGGTTAATTGACGTGGTACATTACCCCAGCGCCTAAAAGGCCGACAAAGCAGAAAATTAGACCGGTATTTTACGAAGAAATTAGACCAGATTAGCAGGAGTGATGTATCCTCTTCAGGTTTCTTGTGAAGTGGGGTGATGGTGATGGGAAAAATGTTTCTATCCCCTCAAGAGTTTTTTTTTGCCTGGCTATTTTACTGTGTTTAAAGCATCCTCAAATCTTCTGTTTGTTCTTGATGGAAAATTGGCAATCCACAGACTGGAGCTGTAGAAGAAAATTTGGATGGAGCATCCTCTACCACAGCAGCAAATGAGGAGGAAGGTGTTTCCACAGCAGTGGTGGTCGATCGCCCATGGTATGACCTTTCAGAAGAGGAAGAGGAGGAGGATAATAGTAACAGGGGAGGTGCAGAAGGTGGAGGTGGGAGTAGTGGGCTGTCTGGGTTGTCTGTGGTGAGGAGTTCAAGCGAGGAGGATGAAGATGGTTGGCGGAGGAGGCAAGGGGAGGAATTAGGGTGTGCTGCTACTTTGGAAGGCAGTGAGGAGGATGAGCACGAGGGAAAGAGTGCTTTATGAATCCTGGTTGTCCTTAAAGGTGAGGAATATTTTCCAGTGACAATGGCGTGATCCTTTGCGAGGAAGATATGTGAAACATTGATTCATTGTTGTCGAAGTTAGTGTCTGGTAGTAATCATAAGGCATGAGGAATAGGTAGTTGTACAGCTGCTATGCTTTTTATTCCTGTGGATGTTATTTAAAGAAGAGACGGAAAAAAAGATTGATAACGGACATGTTAGTTTTTAGCCCATTGCACTGTGTGCAGTCTGGTGAAGGGAATTTATTTCCAGGTCTTTTCTAATTTTCTCCAATAGAGAAACCAGATTAGGAGATTGCTGAGGGTAAGGAAATGTTGTGTGACAATTTGAAAATTTTATCTTTTTGGCGTTTATGAGCCAGCTGAAAATTTAATCTTCAAACTCGTCACATTGGATTAAGTAAACACATGAATTGTAGATTAATGAAATTTGGTGCGATGCATATAAATGAAAGGATTTGTTGTTTTCTTTGGAGTTGTTTGAAACTTAAGGAAGAATCTTAAACTGTAAAATATCCACAAATTACATTTGAAGAAGGTAGTTCTATGGGCAGGTACCTTTACATTGTTGTGTCGGCATTTGATATTGGAAAACACGGTGTCATAATATTTTGTTTATGTAATATTATGTTTATAGTATTTGATAATGGAACTTTGCATATGAAAGGAGAAAAAATAATTGCTGACATCGGTGCTACTGTATGCATTGTTTATGTATTTAAATTCCCTATAATATTCAAATAATGGCTCTTGTGGTATAGAATTATTCATCTTATTCGATTTACTGCTGACAAACCGTTTTAGAAAGATAGCCTCCATCAAACATTTTGTCTTGCTTGAATGTTAATTTAAACTGGAAGGTAATGCCATGAAATTTTGGTTGAAGTCAATATCTGTGCTTAATTTATAAAATTGGACTCTAATTGAGTGCCTCTTTTTAAAGCTCTAATGTTTGTTCAAGATCTTCCATGCTGTGACTTTAAAAGCTTCTATAATTTTTGTAAGTTGACAGGAAACACATGTATTTGTTACTTTACAAGATTTGAATCCTCAGGTTTTACCAAATATGAAAAAGTGCCTTTATTTGGCATATTTCATCAAATAATATGCAGTAAGTTTTCTTCAGAAGTGTGAAAAGTATAGGCACAATTTTAGTGATTATGGTGACAGTAACAATGCACATGTGGGAAGAGTTTGGTTTGGTGTTTGTTGCAAACTAACCACTGGAATTTCAAGTTTGAAATTGTAAATGTTGTGAATTACCATAAGTTTATTTTCTTTGATTCTCACATACTTACTTGACTGTCATCAATATGGCTTTGAAAGAAATTCATTTTTGTCAGCAATGTTATGTTTGTTATTATATTTACCCCATAATCTAATATTTACTTTGAGCGATTTATATTTTGGAATGAAAGAATGGGAGCCAGAGTAGGGAATACTATTTAATTTTTCAAGCCTGGTAAAGTACCAAAAATAATTTGCAGTGTTAACTGAATTTCATTGCTGATTGTCACATAACTAGTCCATTTTTCTTGTGTTTCAACCAAATGTGGTCCAGACCCCCATGACATACTTCGCCATCAATGAACCTAATTACCGACAAAAATGGAACCAATCATATCAGGCGGATATGATTACCCAATATTCAAATGTAAATATTTAATCGAGAGGCACCTTTGATAGTGCTTCTGAATTTCACCTCACTCACAACCCAAAAAAGTTTTCATCCTTGTGGATAGCACTTCTTGTATATTTTATTTCAGTGGTGTTTCAATGGACTGTAATGGTCTAGCTTTGTTTTGTACAAATTTATATCCACAAGCCATTTGTAAAGGTACAGTTTGCATTGTTTGTATGCCATGTTAGGTTTTAGGTTGTGGTTGAGAAAAGTGATCACTTTCTAGTGTTGTGTTGTGTGTGCCATGGTAAACATTATAGAGACTGCTATATAGAGAGGATGTGATAGCAGCCACATCGTATGTCCTACACCCATTGACTAAAAATGTACCTTGTTGAAGAAGCCAAGAGGAACCAAGTTTGACAGCAAATGTGTATACTCAGTGAAGAATGGGATCCAAAATACCCATTTAAAAATGTATATTTGTGTAGCTATTTATTATTTTTGTAATCTAACTAAAATATATGTCATATATATATATATGATTTTGGTTGATTATTCTAGAAGTCCAATGTGTGCATGGAAAAAATCCTAGATACCTAGTAAACTCTGCAATCCATTAATAGTACACTAGGTTTATTTTTTTGTAAAATGTGATTACGATCGAGGGAAGTTTTTTTCATGATTACTATTCCAAGCAGAGCCGCCCACAAACTGCTTGTGGCCCAGGGAAGAGTTTGGGTGTGAGGCCTTCTCTCCCGGAGAGAAATGGCATTTAAACTTGAACTAATCTAAATTATCGACCCCTAAATTCTGTGGCCGAGGGCAGTCAGCTCCATCTGCCCCCTACCTATGGGCAGCCATTAATTCAAGTAGCTTACGCAGTAAGATAAAATTCACTAGTGGGAATTAAGTATGTATTGCTAATTTTTTATGCCCATCCTCCTAGAATGATAAGTACGAGCAACAACATGTTTTAATTAAACTATTATCTGTTACTTGTAGGCATTGTTTTAAAATATATGATCAGAAACAAAAACTTTTGAAGTAACAGAGTATGTTAAGGTCATAACCGTATGTATGATAATGTCATAAATGGGACCACCCACTTCCTCAGTCAGAACCAGAGTTAGACCAAATTTGGCATACATTCTTCATTTGATTACAAAATAAAAACCCAAAAGTCTTTTTGTGATACAAGCTATGCTTTATGAAAACATTGCAATGGTTTAAAACTACAATTTTATGAAAGCATTTTTGCTTCAGGCATCATGTATCTGTAAACAAGGAAGTTAAAATATGTATAAGCAATGGCTCATTTTGAAGGGTGAATTGAGAAGTATAAGTAATGGGTTATTATGCAGCCTTTAAACAAATTATAACAAACTCAAAATATCACGCCTATTTTTATGTATCTGCCCCTTTCATAATACATATTTTTTTATATATATGTCAGTGTCAGAATGCCATACGTCCTCAAAATCACAGATTTATTTGTAGTTCATTATCCAATTGTTTCCCCAGTCCAATTTTCATTTCCTTTACATTTGTGTTTAAACCAAATGACAACTTCATTTGCCAGGGAAAGAGCTAACCCAAGTAAAAGGTATTGATGAATAACAAGATGAAATCAAATCAATTTCAAAATTACATTTAATTTAATTTTAATGATGCTACAAATTTTGAACGCCTGAAAATATTTACAGTAAGCAAAGACCATTGCTAAAATATTGATGCTTTACTTTCCACTTCACAAATCTTGCCTAACTTTGAATCCTGGCCCATATGGCTCTTCTTTCAGGGTAGTTAACCCTCCAGCAGGTTCAGCAGCAAACCTTCCATTTCTGAAAGGAAGAGCAGTTTTAAAACTACAAAATGTCTGTAGAACTACATGTACAACAATGGAGAAAAATTTAACACTATTGCGAAGAAGTACCATTCTTAATTTTTTTTCTCTAGTATGAAAAGTACAAATACAACAAAAAAATTGGGAGTGAGTACCAGGGAATAATATTTTTATGAACCCCAAATTAGTTCTGCATCTAGAGGAAAATCACAACCTGACAAAGCCATATGTAATTCTGAATACTCATAGCCCACACCAGTACCCCTATTCTGTATTTTGTTAAGATGCCATAACAAGATATTCCCATTTGCTATCTTCCTTACCAAATACTCATTTTTAATTCAGTTTTAATAGCCTTTGTCGATAAAATTGCCAGTTCGGAGCAAACATTTTTGATAACTCATTGCTAAGTTGCAAGACCTACTGTACCCTTGTTAAGGTTGAGAATGTTAATTAAAAAGGGATTCCATAGTTGCTATTGCTCTGGAAGACTTGTGCCATTTTAAATATTTCTGAGTAGGTAATTCCACCATTTAAGGAATAAATTTAAATGTTTATCAACAATTTCTAAATCTTAAGGTGGACATTATGCACAAAAGGCTATGAATGAGAGACTATAAATTCAATTTTAACAATCCTTCACAATTATTTTCATGATTTTCACTTTTTCGGCGCAAGGAATTTTTTGTGCTCAAGCGGCATGTGATGTTTCCCCAATTTTTCTCTTTGCATTATTTTATTTCCTTGTAGCAAAACGACAAATTTTTAAGATGCACATGTACTTGGATTCTGTTTATATTGCAATATGGGTTTGTGGACTCTTACAGTTTAAGCCTAGCTTCCGAATCGTTAGAGAACAGTTGAAATCCAGATAGAGCGATGTTCAGGTTGTGTTTTTTCTTACTCCACAAGGTGTTAATAGTTCAACTATTAACGAAATCAGATTCTAAAACAAGGCATGAATGGCAAGAATGAGTATACAATATCATATTGCAGCATAAATGGAAACCAAATACACGTGTGTCTTAATAATTCATCATGTTTTGACACAAAAATGAAATAATTCAAAGTAAGCCACTGTGTGAACAAACAGGAAAACATCAGACATCGCTAGTGTACAAAATATTTCCTTGCACAGAATTAAAATTTCCATGGTAAATCATGAATATAATAGTGAATGGCATGTTTCTGTAAAAGAAAAAGTAGAGGGAAATTATGAAAAAAATTACCACAAGCAGGAATTGAAAATGGAACTTCAGATTAGTATTCCTGCACCATAACCACAAGACCACATTTACAAGTATGTACTAGCATATCGTTTTGAAGGGAGTACATTTCACTCGTAAATGTTTAATTCCTTTTTATAACTATTAGATATGAATTAGAGATTTATGTTGGTTCATGGAGCTTGAGTTTGAGCAATAGAAAATTATATACATTCAATGCGTAGCTTATCTCTTGCGGGCTAATACACTAGACATATATCCTAGCAACTCCAGCACCGCTATTTATTGCGACAGGATGGTGGGAATCAATGGAACCATGGGATTGGAGATCTTGTGTAGAGTATTTATGGTTCCTGTCATAGTAAGCCAAATAGGCAGTAAATTGACTGCTAAGAAACAAAGTCGGTAAAACAAGTGTTTCCTCAAGGTTTGGGTTCTGAATAACATTTACACCATTTTATCCCATATCATCACTAAAAGTTAAAAGCCGGGAAAAAAATGAAGAAAGTTACACACCAAGTAAAAACACAAACCATCAACTGACTGTGGCTGCTTTTCAAGTGCAAATATGCATATAGAATATTAGAAATTACCTGGGACCTGGCTTCGGAGTTTTATCAGCAGCAAGGTCATCAAGAATTTCCTCCATGTCCTTACTATTCAGGTCTTCCTATAGAGAGAGAAACATAATTTTGTTAAGACCAAAATTAAATAACATCATGGGGTTGTTCAGTATTTACAAATTTGGATGACGTTACACATTTGCCCAAGTGCGCGCATTGCTTGGAAGTTCCATAAGTGACTGCCTACAGCACACAAGTAACAGCTACTTTACACAGGAATTGTTCGCGTCCATTGCATCATTGTAGCTGCCTCGAGCAATGTAAGACTTTGAACATTGAACGGTTCCTTAGAAGATCCAACTGCTTGCAAAATGCATAAATTATAATTCAGAACAACAGAATAACCATGAGACCAATAAAATAGATAAAAGCAAACTAAAAACAATTTCAAGTCGATAACAAGCTGAAAGAGGAGTAAATTTCAGATAACGAATTAATAGATGCACAAAATGGGCCAGGTTGGAGCAAAAGAAAGGTCATGAGCATGGAAGAATCATGATTAATTCTGCCCCTTTGTGGCATAATGCTTTCCCTACTCTTCATCCTCCCCAATGAGTTCTCAATATTTCAAATAACAGAGTCATATTAATCTTCTCTCATTCTGAGACACAATTTTTATTCCTCTATTCCACAAAATAACCTCAAGTATCACCTTGTATTCAATCAATTCCCAAATGGAAAAATGCATCCTCAAATGAAGTGTATTTAAAATACTATTTTGTAGTTTTTGTTTCAAATACCCAAGTCAAAGGTATTTTGTATTTTTCATTTCAAATACATTTCGAGCTGTATTTCATATTTCAAGTACTCTTTGGCCTGTATTTTGCCCAGCCTTGCTTTCTGCTGATATGCAGAAGTGGCTCAGTAGTGGATAATCAATTACTTTCCAGGAGTACAGAGACAAAAATGAGGCAGGCTTCCGATATACAACCAATATTATGTAAGATTTAACACTTTCCGGCAAACAACATGTAAAAACTCTTCTCGGGATACCACGCGGGTAAGATTATATGAGAGCGCCGACGTTTCGGGTACCGACTCGCTGCCCATTCTCACGGCTAATAAGGATATTGTTAGCACTGAGTCCAAGGTTAAATTTGAACAGTCGAGGTCGAATGGGAGAAGAAGGGAGTGATGGAAATGAAGCCACCAGGGGAAGTGGAAGCTGAACAGAATGGAGAAGAGATGGAAGAGATCACATGAGTCAAAGCCAGGTAATTGCCTACAAAAAGACAATTTGCTGGAGTATATGGAGCAGAGGGAATACTAGCAAAATGACACTATATCTTCAACAATGATCTGCGGTTGGGTGAAGAAGCTCTGAGTGAGTCCTTGAAGCAATTTAAAATAACAGACAGTGCATATAAATTTAAAATTGATTAGCATAAATTATGAACATCGTACGAAATAGAGGTGAAAGTTTGGGTTATCCGTGTTTTCTGATTATTCATGCTGCTTCTCCCAATCAAAAAATAAATAAATATGTAGTAGTAAAGAAATACTCAATAATATACAACTTACGTAATAGTTGTCATTAACTTGAAGCATCGGTGCATTTACACATGCTCCCAGACATTCAACTTCATTCAAAGTGAATTTTCCATCGGGGGTGGTTTCTCCATTCTGAATGTTCAGCTTCCTCTTGATGCACTCCATGATACCATCAGATCCTCGTAACCAGCACGGCGTAGTCGTGCATACTTGCAAGTGGTATTTTCCCACTGGTTTCCTGAAGAAAGAACACCAAGCCGGAAGAGAATGCATTATGAATAGGAATCAGAAAAGGGCAGACAAATATGCATACATATTTTGTAGTATTTTCATCCCATCAATCAATAAAGGATGTAAAAAAAATAGGGGTTTCGTATCATTTACAACTAAGCTTCTATTTATGTCACTCAAAGCTGGAAAAAACGTGGGCAGACTTAAGCAGTTTCCCAGGTCACCAAGACCATTACGGAGGGCCTAGGCTACAGTAGTACAGGTGCTTTGAAAGTATCCAATTTTTCCAATCCAATGGTGCCTTACATCACTAGCAGTGTCTAGTTACAAACAATGCCAGTCAGCAACACCAATTTTGAATTTTCTTTGACAATGACTCTACAAAATAACAGAAGGTGACAATAAGTTTCACAGATAAGATATGCATTTCTAAGATCTCAAAGATAAAAGGAAATTCATACCTAATGGGATAATCAAAAACTAAACAGGCTAGTGAAAACCTGTCAGCTGAAAATCAAAAAAAAAAGAAACACATTGGTATCCTGCAAAGGAGAGGAGGCCAGGAAGGAAGCTAGGAAAACAAAAGCTAGAAGAGATGAAAGAGTTTTGTTACCTAGGAAGCCAAATTACCAATGACGGACGAAACAAGAAAGAAATAGTCACTGGAATAGCACTGGCAAAGAAGGCTTCCTACAAAAAGAAGAATCTACTTACGGCTGAGAATACAAACATAGAAGCAATAAGCAGAAGAAGAAACAATAGGGTAGTTTCCTTCATCAAAGAAAACGAAAGGCATTGATTGCGATTCGTTGCCCACCATTAGTGTATTCATAATATACAAATTATTTGGTTTTAGAAATACCGGTTTAGACGAATGGCAATGGTAAATTTTATTCTCATTTGAAAAAGGCCAGATTGGCGCCCATGCGATGCCACTCCACGTGACGCCACAGGGACCTAATTTCTATACGAGTAGATAGGAGTTTTACACCGTCTGAGATAACCAATGCATGTATGAGGCATGGAGCTCAGGGAAACATGTCTTAATAATCACCTATTAAAACTGGCTAAGGTCGGAAAGTTTTCTTCGTTTGATAAGGTATTCACAATCCTTATTCAAGCCAAGTGCTACCAGCTAGCAGGGTACTCGGCTACCTTCTAGCATCCTGCGTCGTATCAGCGCTCAAAGCCTCACCCCAAGGTCACCTCACTTGCGGCAGCGGGAACCAGAACGACGTCACACGGAGATTTCCCGGCTTTCATACTTAGCCGTCGTGTTTTCGTGCGCTTGAAAATTTTCACTTTTCATTAAATCGCGAAAAATAGATATAGTCATTTAAAAATCTCAAAGCGTGAAATATGTACTCCAGGAGTAATAATTTTTCGATTTAGGCAATAAAAAAACAATAGGAAACCACCCTATTCATCAGATGCTGCATATGGAGCATGTTCCTCTATGTAAGTGAGGCTTGGACAATGATAGCAGCGGAGATGTCATGAGTGGAAGAATTCGAAATTTGGTGCACCGAAGAATGAAGAAGATAAAATGGATCAACTGAGTACGTAATGAGGAATTGCTAAGAAGAGAGGGAGAAAAGAGAACTCTACCTAAAACCTTAGGGAGAAGATGGGGCAACTTACATAGCTGGCCATTTTATGAGACATGATGGCCAAATGAAAACAATACATAGTAGGACAGGTGGAAGAGAAGGGCAAGGGACAGTCCAAAATGATTTACATAGGACAGATTATAAAGAATATAAAAGTGAAGAAATACATAGCTGTGAAAGCTCCTTAAGAAGTCCCAGGAGGGGAAGAGAGGTTTGGAGCCAGACAGGATTACTTCTCAGAGAAGGGAACAGCATTTATCAAGTTTGGAAACAGAAATGAGATTGGAACTTCCATCCAGGCAAAAATGATCTCAAGGCGTCTCATTTCAGATATTGGGGAGGTCATACAAAATTATTACAGGCTATTTTCAGAGATCATTTCTTTTTTGTTTCATGAGTATTCCAGGCTTATTCTATTGTCAATGATTTGAAAGGTATATAAGGGTTATTAAATAAGATTTCATTTAATTTTATCTCATTCATATCTGAGTTCCTACAAGAGTATAAATCATAAAACAACCTTGGAAGCACAGCTACAAATTTTGCATAGGTCTAATTTCTCCAGATAAAAGCATACAAAGTCTCAACTTATCTCACCAATAAGCAAATTATTATGCTGGGAATAAAATTATCTGCAATACTGCAATTGGTTTATACTTCATAGCGTGGAACTTAACAAATAATAAGGTAACACTAGTAATAATTGCAAAACAAATGAGGGCAAAAAGGCCAAACAACACCTCATAGACCTACGCAAATGCTGCAGAAAAACACTGCAATTACCTAATAAATTTTCAAAATTTTCTCCAATTGAAAAATCTCACTATCATCACAGTAAGAAGGTGATATAAGAGCTTATGGTCCTATGCAAATGCTGTAGGAAAATGCTGCCAATTAATAATGATTTAAAAAAAAAGGAAATTCTTTCACATTGTGAAATGTAACTATTCTTAAGTCTAAACAACATATTCTGAAGGAAATAAATGCTTTAAGGAGACCTGAGGCATGCTATATCATATTCAGTTACTTAGGAATAGCCTCATTTAGATGCCAACGAGCTTTGTGTTCATTTTTTTTCCTTCTTGTACATTGAGATGCTAAAATTAGCGGAAATATGAAATTTCATACAGGTAAAATAGGATTTAGTTATTTGGCTTGATAACAGTAAGGCAATAACGTATCCTGGCAGTGTCGTAGCCAGGGGGGAGGGGATCCAGGAGGTCTGGACCTCTCCCACTCCCCCGAAATATAAAAAACACAATTATTTTCCTTCATAAAAGAAAACAAAATATTGAAAAATCATGAATTTACAAATATTTCTTTCACATATTTCAAAAAATTTCCCCCCCCCCCCCCCCATCCCCCGCGAACGAAATTCCTGGCTACGCCACTGTATCCTGGGAAGTTGCCTGTTACCAGGAATCAATTTCAATCAGGAATCAGTATTAACCTTTTCTAACCCAGAGCTGCTTCTGGGAGAAATCAAATTTCAACATTTTTCACTATGAAAACTTGAAAATTTTGCTCTCAATCACCATCATTGTGGTAGCTACATATCCCGTCATTGCAGTTTACATCACAAAATAATGCGTAGTTTAGATATTTCCTAAACTGAGCCGAAAATTTACACATTTTAGGTATGATATATAAGTATGATACATATAAGGAATGATCATGAGCAATTCGCATACTGCTGTAATGTTTTGTGTGTTTTTTTCAACAAATGCACTAAGTAATCTGAAACTAAAACACACCAGCAGGGCTATTCTACTAAACGAGGCCATACGTATGGCCGGCAGTAAGTTTCTTATGGCCTGACCCGAAATTACGGCCTATACCGATTCCACTCTCGTGGGGCCATATCGTATGGCCCGGCCAAAAGTTTTAACGCCCTTTCTGCAGGCGAGTATGAGAATTATAATTGGTACTATAAGTTGGGTTCACTTTTTTGGAACGCTAGTCATTTCTGGAGAAGGAAGTTTGTTCTAATGTGGATAAAAAATTAATTTTATGTTCCTTAACTGAAATGGACTCTTATTAAAGGATAAATTTGGATTTTCTTTAAACTCTGATCTGGCGGCAGACGCTGGAGATCTTTAAAAAAGTGAAGAACGCAAATCATGGACGAGAAGAAGCAGAAGAAATTTGTACACGATTTGTACCCTACAGTATTATAATATTCGTGAATTGTACATGTAATGGATAGAGTAAGAACATGATATCCTATTGTAGTTCTAACCTCCTTTCTCTCGATGCACAAAGGTTAAGAAAACACTTAGCTGTTTCACAAAATAAAATGTGAAACAGCTACGTGTTTTCTTAACCTTTGTGCATCATGAAGGAGTTTCACCATGTTACGCCAACCACCATCGCATTTCTCCTTTCTCTCCTTCCAATGGTGTAACTATTGTCTCATGGCTGCAATAATTTGCCCTCAAAAGCCGTAGAAATCCAGCCAATGCACGAAATCTAAAGATGAAATTGAAACTTTAAGTTTCATTAATTTTATTATCAGAGACTTATGTTAAGGTAGCTTTATAAAATTAAAACATCAATATGAGACTATCATTCTTTCCTTGATTTGTGGACGACATTTGTCCTTTACGCATCGACTTACTGAAGATTGCCTTATACTGCCAAAAAATTGTGTTGCCCTATGTTTCTTAGATATCCTCCCTCATGAATCGTAATGCTACGAGAATCTTAAAATATAAAACATTTAATAGCGGATATTTCACGCTACCTACAGCTTTTTGAAACAAGTAAGAAATCTGCTAGCAAATGTAGCACAGAAAGCAAATAAAAGCCCGTTCCTCCGTTCACTTTAACAGAGCATCCTTTGAAAAAGTATTTCTAACTTTTTAACTTCAAGCGAACTTTTAGTTCATCCACTATATCTATTTACGAATTAAGTAACAACTTCTTTTGACGCGCGGAAATATTTAATGAAAATATCCATCATCGTATGCGAACGGATTACACGTATTCCGTATACTCCTTTCCCAATGAAATCGGCATCTTTATTTTATATATCTAGCCAATGCCCGTTGAATCCATATATGTGCTCCCCGCAATATTCATATATTTCTTAAAACAATCGCTATATAATCGACGACACTCCATAAAATTCTTCTATAACTCCGTAGGCGAGCAATGTTATTTCGTATGGCCCGAGTTATGACCGCCTCCTAGGCAGGCCATAGTGTTACGGCCTCTAGGCCATAGCTACCGACCGACTTATGGCCTTTCGCTCAGAGTAGAATCGCTCGAAGCCATACGTATGTCTCGAGGCCATAGTTATGGTCGATTTAGATTTATGGCCCGGCCATACGATTAGTGGAATAACCCCCCAGGTACAATACCAACAACGCATATTGCGCAGCACATCTGTTGTGAAGTGAGATCATCACAAAGTAGGGGCCAGTCCCTCCTTTAGATTAGATTCTCTAAGCCAGAAATTCCAAACAATTCCAGGGGTTGATAAAAAATATAGTACCTGCACATGCCATATTACCTGAACAGACATACGCACATTAACTCCTACAGACCAAAGGTTAATTCTCTCACCACAGAGCAATGAATGTCTCAGAAACGTCTCACTAAAGTCTAAAATACCTCAAACATCACTAATGTCTCAAAGGGGTAGTAATGAGATGTTCATGAAATAATTCTCTACGTATTTAAACGCCTTCAACTCCTTCCATACCTATTTTTTGCAGGAATTCTGAAGTTGTGATTGTAGATATCTAGACATTTAATATGAAATTATTATTTTCTTAAGGTCGTTATTCATCATAAATTGTAATAAAGATTTAAAAAAGTAGGGCAGACAATCCCTCCATAACTACATAACAAGGCCATAAACTAAGACCTCTCAGAGACCTTCCTGAGATGTATCACGAGACATCTCGGAGACCATATTTTTGAACAACGCGAAACCTCCAAGCAGTCTCACAGATGTATCCAAGACGTATTTCTGCTACGTGGGTTAATCCCTAGACAAAAAACCCCGCGATTCAGAGGGAATGATTTGTTCAGGCATTACAGAATGTCAAGGTATTTTTCTGTGACAGCAGGAAGAGTAGCTATGTAGTAGTAGCAGAATAGGAAAATAAAATATGAGGTGACTTGGCATTAACCAATTTCCTCTATTACCTATTGAACATTGTGTAGAAAGTAGCAACTTCGTAAACCCTCATTTTAGGCATATTTAGCATCTCCGCAACCGCGTGCATTGCAGAAATAGGGAGCCAACCGTGCTGTCTTTGAGCTAGATCAAGCAGAGGTATTACAGCAGCACGCTCATGTCCATCAGGATATATTGACATTATTGTTTCAGCCCTCTGTAAGTAAGGACATAAGCAAAATAAAAATTAATGTGACACACAACATAAAGAGAACGAATGATGCTAATGAGACACCTACTTTTTTATTTTCTGGAGTAAATTCAAACGGAACGTTGGCATTATTTTCTGGAGAGTCTCGGTGCTAAAATTAAAGAGTAAGATACGGGTTAACATTGTGCATCACATGGAATACGCGGTATATACTCACAAAAATACATGAAATACATACCACGAACAAATTCTCGGACAGGGCCACAGAGGAAGTCTGTAGAGGTCTACAATTACGCACCTGAAACACATTAAAGTAATAGCTAATAATTATGGGATTTAACAAAATGCAAACAAAATACGATAATAAAACTTACAATGAACGACCCAAGATTTTTTACGCTCGACAACATAGCTAAGTACTTTGTTCAACGTATACTTTACGCAGATCTTCCTCACCGCGGACAAGAGTCGCGAGAACAGACTCTTCGCATTTTCGTTCGTCACTTGTGTCAGAAAACAAACCGCAATCCCGCAATCGTGAAAGAACGCTCTTTTTAATTTTTATTGCAAAGATGTGAGCATGTAGGGTTCCTGGATGTGAGCATGCAGAATTCATTAATATGGTATTGTATATTGTGTAATGAATTAAACATGGATTTGAGAAAAGCATTAGTTTTAAGTGGTTCATTCCTGGTGGATCTGGTTAATACACTTGCAGCGGCGTTAGGATCATTCCATGTCAGTTCACCCCAAGGCCATAGATAGAATCTATGGCCTTGGGGTGAACTGGCCTTCTATCTATGGCCTTGGTTCACCCAGGCCATGGCACCCACCCACTTGGATTTTGATGAAATTTTTGTCACTAGCCACTACTACGTATTTAATTATCTATGTAAAATATTTCCTCTCTCACTCTCGTAGTTTACAAGACATAAGGGGTCGAAGTTTCAGATATTTGCGCAGAAGTGGCGGTAGTGTGATTCAAATTCCTGAGTGCAGGGCACAAGGTAAAAATTCATAGCTCAGAAACCACTTAATATATTCGAATGAAATTTTAACCCCATGTCTTTACAAGTATATAGCTTCCATAGTAAAGTCAATTATTTCTCCTGCATTTCTATGTTAGCCAAAATAATGTCAACGATTGTTAATTAACCGATTTTTTAGCTCAAAAACATACTTCATATTTTCAGAATCATCACCAAAAGGCAGAGTAAATAATTCATCCATTTTTTTTAATTTGAGGTAAATATGTGCTCCAATTTCCTGTGGAATTAAAATGGTGGTGTTTTGACTACCACCATGAGTATTTCAGGTTTTACTTTTCTTTCTGCCTCCGTGAGGGGGTTTTGGGCACAGTGTAAGATAATAATTTTAAGTGTATCCATACCTTTATGCCGATGTACTTGAAATAATGGTAAGTGAATCTAAGACCAAACATGTAGCTTTAGTGAATGTGGCTCTTGATCATATATTTTTTTAAGAACAATACTCGGCTTGTGGCAGCTGAGGGGAAAAGAGCCCTAATGACTCGGAAACAGTGAAATAATGCTCTTTTCCAGAAATTTACCTATTTTTCAAGTGTTTAGTTTATGGAAAAAATGGTATCAACATACATAAAACTCTTACTGTGCGTTAAAGGATAAATGAAAATACTAATTCATCTCAAATTATTTAAATAATACTCTTCATTCAGTCATTAGGAGTTGTAAATTTCACTTTCTCTAAATTTTCTGCCTCGTGTTTAGGTATCACTGATCCAAAAAATCGGTTAACATCATAAGCACATGCAGTGTATGATATTGTTAAGATTTGTGGAAACTTAATTGCTGGCGTTAGTTAGTCATTGGTAAAACAGAATGTGATGCTGACGTTTTCATCCGAACTTATCCTCTTTGCTCCTATGGAATTCTTAGATAGAGGCGTGAAATGGTGAAATCCATGTGTGCTAGGAATGCATTTTGCTTTGTGGAATCGGGATTCAAGCTGTTGTCGGGTTTCTGAAAGAGTTCCCTTTTTAATCAACCAGAATTTGATATTTTCAACTCTAGACTTGCGGAAGTATGTTATTTTTTCCACAAAGTTTAAGGAATCTCCTGAAAATCTCTGGAGGCTCTCTTGGGCTACCAATGATTAACTGTGCCACCAATGCCATCACAAGAGGATTTTCCTTGGCTTGTGGCAAAGAATTTCCATGACACGATTAAGGAGAAGTCCTGGTTATGGTTGCAAAGATTGAGAAAATTTTTGTAGTTCTTATACTGAACTGTGCAACCTTCACATAAGTAATTTACTTTTTTTAACTGATGTAAAATTTTCTTCAACAAACTGAGGTATTATTCTTTGGGTTTCACATACAAAAGCTACATCATACTCCAAATCATCTGACAAGATGCATAAACTGGAAATAATTAGCCATTTCGTCAGGTGATCTTGAGTATGAATCACAACAAGATGTATGGAACAATTATCACATGTCCAATGATACCCTCGTGCCTCATCTTGGACATGATACTAATATATAAGGTAGGTCGTTGCGCATCTTGTCACATATCGATACTCGTGGGTTTCGATTGTGTGACGTAGTGTGGAGAGCAAAGTCAAGCGAAGTGAAGCAAAGTGGCCGCGTTGAAAACGTATGAGAGTGTTACTCTGTGTAGTAGGAGATTTATAGTTGTGAAAACAGCGATTATTGATTCGAAATGTCTTTCTGTGCTGTTTTTGGATGCAACAACAGCCGCAGAAATGGAAATTTCAAGTTCTTTCGGTTTCCTAGAGAAAACAACACGAGGATGAAGTGGGTGAATGCATGCCGGCGAAAGGACAGTTTTAATTTAAACACGGGTAAGTAAGCGAGAGTCCTTGTTTTAATGCATTTTTTTAAGTTTTGAGTATTTGGTTGATATCCTCGATTGTAACCGCAGAAACGGACGTGTATGAGGTCGAAAATTGTTTTTGAAAAGCACGGGCATTAATGGAAAAGTGTCCTTCTTAGCCGACAATTGGCAATTACTATTCTCGCGATGGTGGGTTTAATGTGTTTTTAGTTGTTCTGTCCTCTACGACCCACATATGAAGTATTATATCTTTGAATTGGTTGTTAAATACAATTTGAAGTGAGGCATTGTGGATGGACGCTGTTAACAGTTGGAAATTTGGGCAAAAATGAAAATATATAATGTATTTCATCCCTTCAAAGTTTTTCATGTGTGATCGTCAGAGTCTGAAAACTTATGCCCAGAAATTATCATGTTTTGCTAAAGCAACATTTAGTAATGTTCTTTCGTTAATATCACTGGGCTTATTTGTATTCCAACATAGATGTAACGTAGACCTCTCATTTTGCAATACGATGATAGGAAGCCTTATATGGTGAACTACCCCGGTAAATAATGAGTATCTTAACTTCTAATGACTGCGATAGGAAGCATTTATTATAAACATCCTTCGTTACTTTTTGAAGTAATTTATATTCATATTGTGTTATTTAAAAAAATTCCCTTTTCAGCTCGAATTTGCTCGGTTCATTTTGATGAAGCATCATTCTTCAAAAGCCTTCAACAAACTCTGCTAGGCTATTCGCCAAAAAATTGTAGAAAGCTGAGGGATGATGCTACCCCGACCCTTTTGTTACCTTTCTTATCTGAGGAAAAAGGTGTGTCCTCATCAAGAAGGGAAAGGCATACCAACAGGGCCAAAAGAAAGCTGGTGGATTCTTTGTTGTTTGAGGACATCCCACAGGAGCAACCCGACTTGTAAGTATGGTGCACCCTTTTACATCGTTACTTATTTTATCTTACACCTTCTTTATCTAGGAATTAATCAAATTAAAATGATGTGGTATCATAAATTGTATTGTTCTCATATTATTTTTATGAACCTGTATTCAATTGAGAACAGTGTGGTGTATTTTCAAACTATTTTTAATCTTCGAAATTCATCATTTCAGACTCTCGGACATAGAAACATGCTTGGAGGAAAATGAAGGAGGATGTAACGAGCAGCAAAAGCAGAATGAACTCCAGCAGTTGCAACAAAAGATTGTTGAATTGGAGTCTGAAAAGGGAGAACTTATGAAAACAATTGTGGAGCTGGAAAGAAAAAATTCTGAGCTGCAAGACAAAATAAACATGCAGGAGGCAGAGAAGAAAAAAGAAGAAAAGAAAATTCACAAGATACTGTCAGGCTTGTTTTCACCTGGGCAAGTGAAGGCAATTCTTAATCCAGGTAAAAGAATTGTCTGGAGTGAAGCAGATGTCTCTGCTGCCATTTCCTTGAGGTATGTCAGTGCTAAGGCATATCGATATTTGAGAAACCACCTGAAATTTCCCTTGCCCTGTATCACTACCCTAAAATCATGGGTTGCAAGGTATGATTTCAATTGTGGACTCCAAAAGAGTGTTTTAGCTATAATGAACATAAAGAGTAGGCACTTAAGTGACCTTGAGAGACTTACTGTCATTTCATTTGACGAAATGAAAATAAGCTCTGAAATGTGTTTTGACAGGAAGTCAGAGCAGGTTGTAGGCCCCTGTGATCAGGCTCAAGTTGTAATGGTGAGAAGCCTGTTTGGTAAGTGGAAACAACCCATTTATTACGACTTTGACCAGCCAATGACAAAAAGGGTACTGTTCTCTATTGTATTGGCACTGGAACAGAATGGCTACCAAGTCGTAGCCCAAGTGAGTGATTTGGGTCCATCGAATCGTGGTCTTTGGAAAGAGTTGGGTGTAAGTATGTGTAGCACTTCTTACAAAAACCCCCATGATCCCAACAGACAGGTGTTTATATTTTCGGATGTTCCCCACTTGATTAAATTGCTCAGGAACCATTTGGTCGACAAGGGTTTCATTTTGAGCAATGGTAAAATTGTTTCTGTTAGTGTTTTGGAGAAACTTCTCTCACTGCAGGGGGAACTTAATCTTATTCCAAAAATAACTCAAGAGCATTTGCACCCCTCTCCATTTAGGAGACAAAAGGTGAAGTTGGCTACCCAGCTTCTGTCAAACACTGTTGCCTCAGCTTTGCTCTATATGGAGCACAATGGTATTTTAAATGATGTAAGTGATGCATCATGCTTCATCAAGGTTATAAATGACTTTTTTGATGTATTTAATTCATCAGTAATTTATGATAAGCATGGACCACGGCATGCATACGGGGCAGATTTGCAGCGCCAGGACAAGATTCTGGACAATGTTGAGAGATGCATCCTAGCATGCAGGGTTGTAGGCTCTAAAGGCTTGCAGCCATTTCAGCAAGGGATCATAATTAACATTAGATCCCTGAAGAATATGTTCAAATATGTCAGTGAACGCCACGGTGTTAAATACATCCTGACTACTAAGTTGAACCAGGATGGCCTGGAGTGTTTTTTCTCTTACATTAGGGGTTTAGGGAGTGCACATGACCACCCTAATGCTATTGCATTCAAGCAAAGGATTCGTGCCTATGTGATGGGGAAACATTCTGAGGCTGTGTTTACAGTGAACACCAACACCACTGATTCCTCCAAGGAGCAATGCCTCATTTCCTTAACAGAGGAGGAAGAGGGCTTATCAAAAATGCAGGATGAGGTCTGCATTACGGTAGATATATTGAAAGGACTCATTCCAGATGGTGATCTTATAGATCAGGTTGTTGATGACGAGCAGGAGTTGAATAGTGCTATTATATCCTGTGGTGATGTGGATGAGGATGCATTAAGGTATATAGCTGGGTATATTGCCTCACGATTTAAATTTAAGTATCCATGGTTGCGTGACATGACAAAAAATGTAGTCCCTGGAAATGACTGGATAGGGATGGTGTCATTGGGTGGGCTTGTACACCCAACGGAAGAGTTTTTTACAGTTCTAAAAACAGCAAATGTAAAATTTTTGAATTTTCATGGGGAGTACATTAATAGGAGTCCATATGTTTTTTCCCATGTTACAAAGAGCATAATGGCTGATATTGATGCGAAGTGGCCTGAAGAGGTCATTTCTTGTTTTGTAAGAACTAGGACTTTCATAAGGTTGAAATATTTGAATAGAATGCTGAAGGACAATGAAAGTGGTAGGGCATTGAAGAAGAAGCTGAGGAAGGTGAAGTTATAATACAGTCGGATCTGGATTTAAGGTTTTTTTAATCAATGTTTTTCTGCATGTACTGTTTATTTTTTGGGGTCCTAATTCATTCCTATCCGAGCAATGATAATATTATCCTTATTTAACGTTTCCGCATTTAAGGTTGTAAAGATTTTTCCTGCTTAAGATTTTTTGCCTGACAATGTTTTTTCACTATGATTGATTCAAATGATTGTCAAAAACTATGGATTGCTACTCAACAAGGGGGATTCTACTGTATTTTAAATGGTTTTCATTTGACTAATCTTGTAAATTTTGATTCTAATATTTGTGTGCAGTGAAGAAAATATCAAAACTGTCGGTCGGAGCAATGTGAATATTATCCTTATTTAGCGTTTTCGCATTTAAGGTTGTAAAGATTTTTCCTGCTTAAGATTTTTTGCCTGACAATGTTTTTTCACTATGATTGATTCAAATGATTGTCAAAAACTATGGATTGCTACTCAACAAGGGGGATTCTACTGTATTTTAAATGGTTTTCATTTGACTAATCTTGTAAATTTTGATTCTAATATTTGTGTGCAGTGAAGAAAATATCAAAACTGTCGGTCGGAGCAATGTGAATATTATCCTTATTTAGCGTTTTCGCATTTAAGGTTGTAAAGATTTTTCCTGCTTAAGATTTTTTGCCTGACAATGTTTTTTCACTATGATTGATTCAAATGATTGTCAAACACTATGGATTGCTACTCAAAAAGGGGGATTCTACTGTATTTTAAATGGTTTTCATTTGACTAATCTTGTAAATTTTGATTCTAATATTTGTGTGCAGTGAAGAAAATATCAAAACTGTCGGTCGGAGCAATGTGAATATTATCCTTATTTAGCGTTTTCGCATTTAAGGTTGTAAAGATTTTTCCTGCTTAAGATTTTTTGCCTTACAATGTTTTTTCACTATGATTGATTCAAATGATTGTCAAAAACTATGGATTGCTACTCAACAAGGGGGATTCTACTGTATTTTAAATGGTTTTCATTTGACTAATCTTGTAAATTTTGATTCTAATATTTGTGTGCAGTGAATAAAATATCAAAACTGTCAATCCAGTATCATTGTATTTTTGAACTCCTGAGTACAGTGGCGTAACTAGGAATATGCTTTGGGGGCATGAGGGAGCTTTGGGGGGGGAAAAGGGGGGTAAGTGGGGGCTACCCCTCCAGGAAACTGGAATTTCAGGAAAATTTTTGAAAAATTCCCCGTCTGAAAATGCATTCTACATCAATTTGGCACTTAAAATTTAACTTTTAGCAGATGCAGTTATAATATATCCAATCCAGACAAGATTTTCAAATAATTTTTTAATTTCTCTGAGGCTTTCTGGGGTATGCATCCCCTCATCCCCCCATTGTGACGCCACTGCCGAGTGTAACCTATATTATTACCTCTATTTATTTTATTAGTTGTTAGGTCTCTTAGGTGTAAGTAGGCTGACTTACCCAAGTAGCTTTTATAAAAATGTAAAACATCACTTCCTCCACATATTTTATGATGAGACATTTCAGATGAGCAGAGTACAGCATTGCAAAAATTAAGGTAAGTGCCCCAAACAGTGAATGAATATGGCATATACTTGGGTGCGGTTGACAAGGAAGATGCTGCTTCGATTGTAGGTGGATTAAGGGAGGTATGGGGGCACGTCCCCCCTGCAGATGCTTAAAATATTGACAAGATTATTAATACAGTTATTTCCTTCATTCTTTTTGTGTCACAGAGTATCTATCATCATCTGTCAACCTGTTATAGAAATTCCCTCTTACAAAAGACGTTAAACCTATGAAGCCACTATGGCCAACAGGAATTTATTACAATTATCAAAGTTGTAAAGATGATTAACTATTGAGTGGGTATTCTAGTCAGTAAAATATGATGTAGCTTCTGATTTTGTACATTTTCTTGGGATATTGTGCTGCTTCTTGGGTTTCCATTGGGTCTCGAAGTAAGGGCGAACTTGGGACCAAAGCTGAGGAGGGCAAGCCATGGTTACTATTTATTAATATTTACATTCAGAATGTTTCATTTAAATTAGTGTTACAATTAAGTATTTTACTTTCTCAAAATTCTGACTGAAAATACTTCACAGAAATACAAAAAACAAGTCATCACTGTGCATTTCTAGAAAATTGAAAGAATTTGCATATCCTTCCTCTTCCGCCATCTGCACCTAAGTAAACACATTTCTCTCAGCCTTCAGGAATTCAGTTCCTGACGAGCGCCAATGCTTTCAGAAACTGATTCAGACAGTTTTAGGAACGCAGAACAAAAAGCATGCAAATCAGTGATTTAAGGTCCATAAGGAAGAACAAACAAAGCCCAAAGGATATTGACTGTAAACGGGAATGATATTTTATTCTCCGTACAAAGGACATGACTCAAGGGCTTTCCCAGGATCAAAATTAGGTGGGGGGATACAAGCCATGGCTGCTCAAGTTGTAGGTAAGCTTTAAGTATGAACCAGGTGAATTAAATCAACATTCACGTAAACTATAACAGATCTTTATTGGTTTTTCAAATTATTTGCTTGAGAAAACATTATTTTCCTGAAAAGATATTTGCGATTTTTGCTTTTATGGGAGGGGGGGGGGGGGCTCGCTGGGTACGCCCATGTCTCGAAATAGGAAGCTTCTCTGAGATAATTCCGTACGAGTTGGTATACCTTTTGTTCTTTCCAGCTTCATTTCACCTGAACCGCCATAGAGTTTTTAGTATGTATGCGAAACGTCATGACTTAAGGTCGTATTGAACGGGGGACGTAATTGCGCAGGTTGAAACTGTAATTTCTCATTATGGCACGTAATTGCTTGAATTCACTAACGAAATTCGAGCGGGTTATTTTGCCATTTCACGTCCATGCATTCTCGCATTAGTTATAATAATTCATCGCTATAAGCAACACAATTTTGACTGCGACTTCGTACGCACGTCATATAATACGATTACGTTCCCCGTGTAAATGGCTTTTCAAGATTCTCTCAGGTTAACTTTGCTTGCGAGAGAGAAAGGTTTGCCAAGCAAATCTCGAATGCGGAGCGAAAGTTGTCTTCGTAATCTTGAGTTACTTTTAAACGCTCCGCCACGAACTGCTCTCCACGTGACGTCATGCGCAGAACGGTCTCATTTTCGTCCACGGGAACGACCTACCTGATATATTAGTACCATGATCTTGGATAGCATATGAGTAGTTCTCACTGAAGTCAAAGGGAACAACTGCTTCATTGGGTCCAAGATTTTCTTTCATTTGCTTAAGTTAGTTTGCCCGTGCCTTCATAATAAATGAATGAGGCACCAGTTTTTCCACTTTTTCAATCAAAGTTGATGGGCACTTACATGGCCTCCTTAAATACAGGCCGGAACATGGAATTTTGGCCGCGCTGTGCCGGGGTGCTATCGTGTTCGTTTGAGAGCATGGCGACTTATGCGTGAAGAGTATCCGTGTGACCAAAGAAGCATTAAATCTCTTGTTAAAAAGGCAGAAATGGAATTATTTTGTGGATATCCCGTTGGCTAAAGATATCTAATTGGCTAGGTATTAAAGGTGGCCATGACACTTATCAAATGACATGGTGAAAGGCACCAGTTGAGATCTGTCATTGGAAACCCACTGACTGTATGAAACTTCATCTCCAGGGTTGCATTCTTAAAACTTTTTCAGAAGTAAGCTTTTCAATTTTTCACGTGAAGGACACTGAGAGCAATGTCACAGCATACAGTCCCCAATATGAGTAGAACACACTAAATGACCAATTTTGCCCTGGCTTGTTTCCTCTATATTACAGGTTTGAAGCAGTGGGTTGACATAAGTGATTGAACGACAATTTGATGAATTGACAAACACACACTGAATGCCTTCCAGGAGATTCTACTAACACACACCACTTCAGATGCTGGTTGCAGAATTTAGAATAGCTAATTTTAATCCCGGGGAAGTCAAATTTTAAAGCTAAATATAATTCCCTCGAGTTAGCAAATACCGTATAAGCTTGTGTAAGAGGCGCACCCCTATTTTGAGGATCGAAGCTATAAAAAAAAAATTTGCGACATTTTTTTTATCCTATCGTGCGGTGTTGCAGACGTATGCCTGGAATTTCGACAGTTATCGAAATGTCCTCTTTCAGTACTATTTGAAAGAGGAAATTTTGATGACTGCGGCGGCATAAGAGGGAGTAGAAAGAGTTCCGATCCTCTCTTTGCATACGCCATCGCTCTACGTTGCTTGTCCTACTCACTAACGATTTTGTTTAAAAGCTCTCGCAGGAGTATTGCAATAGAAATGCAGCCGTGGAAAATTTTAAGGCAAAACACGACAGGCAAATGGCATGAGCTTTCCCAAGAGATTGAAGAACAATCGGGGCAATCTCCACTCCAATCTCCAGGATAATAACCACGTCGTAGATTTAAGGCCCCTTGCACACGCACCGATTTTGGACGGCCGGTAAAATAATGGCTGTCCACATTCCAATAGTGAACAATGGGAGAGCACTGGAGCTTGCACACGTACCGACCACACGCCGGCACCGGCAAAATGCCGGTTAGCTGCCGGCTATTGTCACTGTGGATCGCCGACGCCGGCTCAAAAACTTAGCAACGTATCGTTTGACCGGTAAAAATCCGGCGTGTGTGCAAGCATCGCTTCGCCGGTAAAATATCGGCCAATATTTTACCGGCCGTCCAAAATCGGTGTGTGTGTGCAAGGGGCCTAACGGAACTACACTCGGCTCTCCATCAGCTAATGGCTCTGCTGTTTTTTTCCTTTCCGAGACTCCACAGGAAAATATCAAGTCACAGGGGAACAATGGAAACGTGTTTCATCCCTACCCCATTCCACCAACTGACCTTTTTCGGTCTACCAGGTTCAATTCCCCGAGTTTCTGGAGGTCAAATGCTACTTGAGTCACCTTCTGAGCTCGAAGATATCTCGATATCTTTCAGAAATTGTATGACACGCACGAGGTTCTAAAAAGAATTAGACCTAACGCGACGTATATCTTACAGCATTTAAGTTTTTTGAGCTCTAATTGATTGACACAATTGTATTCAACATAGTCCAAACAGCACAATTTCAGAAGAAACAAGCGTAGCATAAGCGCATTCAAACAAGGCGAGACGGACTGGAAACTCAGGCAACGCAAACTGCGTATCACATTGCTGCGCCTTCGCCCCTTCGCTTTAAAGGCAACGACGTCACATGCAAGATCGGACGTGTTCTTCCCTTGCTCCTTCGCTCGTAGCTTTAAATACGGAGGGGAGGGAGCCCTCGACCTCTCCTTCAGCGCTCTTCACTTATAAGCATTTCCGATTTCTTCTATCCATAATTAAGTCCAACAATGAGCACACTCGTTCGAATTTTTTCAACCGCAGGTTGTGACACCAATATTACTATATGCAGTATAAATGCCGCGGGATGCCCACTCGTGGCAATAAATTTAGCGCGCGCTCCGGAGCGAATCCCCCCGCGCGATCTTTTCAATGTTCACCTCTGGGTTACCGACGTGACGGCGCGATGCTTGCAAGAAATTCAAACAGGAGCATTTTAAAAATACGCCACTAAGGGAGAAACTCCCGTGCCTGCCGCTTGATTTTGACCTAGGGTTTCAGATGACTGACTCATGCTGAAAACCAAGGCCACTCAGTTCCCCTTGAACTTGCAACCGGTGAAGGGGAGGGGGGGAAGATAAGAAGTTTGTGTAAGAGGCGCACCCCCATTTTCGGCTGCAATATCTGGGGGAAAAGGTGCGCCTCTTACACGCGCTTATACGGTAATCTCTTCAGGACATGTACATTTTTGTAGGTATGTACCAACAGAATAATTCTTTCCAGGAGTATTCTGGAGTATTTATCTCCACACAAAAATCCTCACTAATTATAGTGTTTTATTGCTGACTGCCTTTCTTTATCTCAATTCAGGTGCAGCTAATATTAAATTGTCTTTGAAAATTTCTCTTGCTTACTAGGTGTACTCACTCACATGAAACTCTTCCATTACCTTCTGCTCCATGAAGTTGGTAACAGTGTTAACAGTTGTACCTTTCCTTGATTTGTTAACTTTTTATTTGATTTTTCAAGTCTATAAACACATACATAAGTCAATACACATTTTTGAAGTCTATAAGTACAGTAAAGTCTCGTTAATACGAACGACGTTATCACGAAGTCCTCATTATTACGAAGAAAACAGCTGGTCCCGTCGGAAAGGCTTATCCAGTCTATAGTAAAAGAAACGTTGCGAATTTCGTTATTATGAATTTACGAACCTCAGTCCTGGTCCCGGCAGTTACAGAATGAACTTTTTTACGAAGTTGAAGTACGGTTAAGCAACGGCATTTAGGTGGATATACATTATGCTAAGTTTTAAATACTACGCCACGTTTAAGTTCTCCTCGTGTACTGTGCCCAATAGCGTCAATTATGGTTCTTTCTTCAGTATACACGCAACATCATATAATAAGCATCATTCCTGTGGAATCATGGTTACCCACTCATAACCGCTCGTAAATTGGTCTTGCAGTTAGTCCTCTTCCTACGCACAATGGATTTGCGTACTGTCGGAGATAAGAGCGTTCAAAAATTTCAACTTCGTATTTGGCACCTTTTGATTCGGCTGATGCGACGCTGTTTGGCGTAGAGGAACTCGCTCTATGGGTATAATCTGAACAAAGTGTCGTTGAATCTGATGTGAAGTTAAGAACTGTTCAGCGTTTCGCACGTTTTTCCTTACCGCGGTGAGCGATTTTTTTCGGCCCCGGCTGAGTCGCACATCCAGCTAGATCAGTTCGTCACAATCGTGAGTTATCGCGAATTTGTGACTCATTGTTGCATTCTGCAGGATAACCGCACTCCTCGTTGTCCAACATGCAGTGCGGCCGGCGAGAGTTGTCCAGTGAGAGCACCAAATAAGGGGCGGAAAACCCTGCGACAGCACGGTTCGCAGCAAATCGATGACTTACTGTATTAGGGAAGATAGGAACCGTCGATTGTGTTATGCCGCATTCTTCGATTGAGAAATCGAAACTTATTTTCTTGGTTTATGTAATTGCGCGTAATTTAATGGCATATATTATATGTATACTGTTTTTTTACTTCCTCTATACGAACTTCGTTATTACGAACCTTTTTCGGTCCCGTGATCTTCGTAATAATGAAGGTATACCGTAATTCTTTTAGCTGTTTTGGGACATCCTTTTCAGGAGATAACTCTATATCGAGAGCTCTATTAAATCTGCTTTTAAACTTACTGCATGCTGACTCCACTTTTCTTTTGGCATAGATTGACCCTCTGGGAGATGAAATGCCATGAAATTTTAAAGGTGAGTCCCCTATTTCTTGCAGCGTCCTATTAGTTTCATTCAAATATATTAAGTGGTTTCTTACCTATGAATTGTTACTTTGTGCCCTCCACTCTGGAATTTGAATCCCACTACCGCCACTTCTGAGCAAACATCTGAAACTTCGATCCCAAATATCTTGTAAACTACATGAGTGAGAGAGGAAATATTTTACATGGAAAAATAAATAGGTGGTGGTAACTTGTGACAAAAATGTCATCAAAATCCAAGTCGGTGGGTGCCATGGCCTGGGTGAACTGACATGGAATCGCCCTAATGCCGCTGGAAATGTATTAACGAGATCCACCACAAATGAACAATTTAAAACTAATGCCTTTCTCACATTAGGTCTAAAATGTTTTGCTTTCGCAAATGACATTCATTGATGCTAAAAAGCAAACTAAGAGAAAACAGGATGTGACCATTCAGTGCTCATATTTTTAATTAATGTTCTTGTAAGCTGCTTGAACCTCGAGGTGATGATCATAATATGCCACTATACTGTAACAAACTTGATTAAATCAAAATATTTTCTTTGCATAGACAAGGATTTTTTTAAGTGTGTACAGAAGAAAAAATAGGGATTTTCAATTTCTGTACCCAGTAAACAGCTTGGGAAGCCCAATTTATTTTACCATCATCACACAGTGAAGCATAATTTGTGGAGCATATTTTGTAACTTTTATAAAGAAGATGTTTATGTTGTGTCTTGGTGGACCCACCTAAAAGTCTAGTCCACTTTTATTTTTGCCAAATTTTCTGTAAAGACATTTAAATAAAGTTTTATTTTCATAAAATATTACAAAAATGTGTTCCACAACTGCCATATGCCTTGTCATTGCCTCAAAAACACCAAATGCAACGGCTAAGTGTGAATGCTTGGAAAAGCCTGTGTGACGTCATTCTGATTTCAGCTGCCAGTGTGTGAGGCCACCTTGGTGCAGGGCTATGAGCGCTGCTACGATGCAGGCTGCTAGCTGGTAGCGCTTGGCTAAAATAAGGATTATTAATGCCCTATCATACGAAGGAAACTTTCCAACCATAGGAATTTTAATAGCTGATTATTAAGAGATGTTTCGCTGAGCTCTGTGCCTCATGCATGCATTGGTAATCTCAGACGATGTAAAAACTCTTGACTACTCATATAGCATCTGGGTCCCTGGGACGTCACGTGGAGTGGCATCGCATGGGTGCCAATTTGGCCTTTTTCAAATGAGGTTAAAATTGGCCATTAACATAGTCTAAACTGGGATTTCTAAAACCAAATAATTTGTGTATTATGAATACACTAATGGTGGGTAACGATTCGCAATCAATGACATTCATTTTCTGTGATGAAGAAAACTGCCCTAATCCACAAAAACCATGTTTTAATCCTTAACCATTATTTCTCCTGGTGACAGGTACGTGATGGTTGTGAATCAAGGTATGACTTTTTTAGCATTGAATAGTTTTCTTCAATATCTGGGACTCCACATTTTGTATTAAATTAATAAGAAGAAAAAGTGAATATTAATTAAAGTCATGGTAAAATTTCAAATGATACCCATATTTAATATACTGTGATCAAAATTTTCATGCAACCTTAAGGACCTAATTCTGATACATTGTTTTAGCTGAGCATTTTGCATCACTATCCACATTTATTCAACAATCTGAACTCATTTGACACTTGTAGCGTGATTGAGATTACTTTGTCATTTTGGCACTTCTACTCACAGCAAATAGGTGGATCACTGTTCCAAGTTCCATTGTCTTGATACATTAAGGTAACGTTTCTCTCATGTTTTAGTGGTATCAGTTTGTCTGTAACATTGTTCCCATTGTATGAGCAAAAACAATGAACTTTGGTTTCTGATGGAACAAGAAAAGTTAGATTAATACCATTTGAAACGAAGGAGCAGATGGTATTGGCATATGATTCTGGTGCATGACATTCCTTCCTTATGTTAACATTATCACCATCTACAATGAAATATGGAATCAATAGGAAACAAATCTATTAGTCCAAAAACATTCCTTCTTTATGTTACCACTATCACCATCTACAATGAAATATGGAATCAATAGGAAACAAATCTATTAGTCCAAAAACATTATTTCCCACGTAATTTATAGATGGTCGTATACAACTACATTTTTTCCAAAAATAGCCCTCATCCCCTTAAATTTTGGAAAAATTCCTCAATACATTCTTCATAAAAATTCATTAATGTGAAAAGTTGAGTATTTTTATTTTTCAATTAAATATTTTCTTGAATTTATAATCTCTAGCTAATTGCGAATCAAAATTTACAGAGCATTGCTTTATTTGATTAGAATGAGGGAGTATTTTGGGTTACAGAAAGTTATGACTATCTAAAGGGGTAGATTAAATTTTCAAAGGAGGGGACCAAAGGTAGGTTCTGATAATTATTTACATATAATATGAGTTGTTTATAATAGGAGATAATTCATTCAGGAAAGATATGTAGCATTACGTATGGGAGACATTCATTGTTTCGGCAAAAATAATAAAAAACAAAAAAATACATTTTTATTCCTAAATTTTTAAAAATGAAACTGCATACAGCAGTGCAGTATCTCATCAGATATAAAGGGAAATTTTGGTTAAGGAACATAATGGCTTTCAGATGCAGCTCGTCTTCTATCAAAGGAAGTAGATCAGGGTAAAGTATGATTAATATTTATATTTCTGACAAACAGAGAGATTGAGAGAGGTATGTTCAGGATTCAAACGGCAAAGTCGTTTTCTGAAACTATTGGGGATACATAGAATAAGCATAACGGCTTTCCTCACTGCCCAGATTTGAGAGAAAAGCATAATTAAAGATTTGGCGAAGCGAAATAGTTTTGCCTTCTTGCTACAGATAATTTATGCCAACAATGATATTGTATTTGGTAGGATTTTAAAATTAAGAAAAAAGGTTAATTTTTATCTTTAATCCCAAATTTATGTTTAAAATAAGAATAAAGAAGAATTTTTATTGAAAATATTAATCTATCCCTTTTTAATGCATTCTTATCATGAAAATGCCACTATTTGGTTTTTAATGATGCATTGGAAGAAAATTATTTTGGGTTTGTAAATTGCAAACCAGGTATTGATGGTGACCAATTGCTGTAATCTTATTGAGAATTTATCTTACCTACAGATTCTTGATTAGTCGACTACTGAGGATCAGATTTCTCTTGAAAATCTCATTTGGAACCTTTAGAAATCACCATTTGAGCATATTCATCTGGCAGTCAATGCAGCTTGATTGTCTCATATTGTTCCTGCCTGACTTTAGGTCTCCCAAAGTACGAGGAGATGCCTTCTTGCAAAGCAATAGAGGTTCTCTGAACTGTAATGCTCCTCGTACTTTATTCTCGCCGTGGAGAATTAAGCCTCAAATCTCCCATATTATTGCCCCTCGGATGTCAGATTTGCTATTAAAAAGAGTTTTCAAAGCCGGCTGGTAAATGGTAAAATTCTCATAAATGGTATCATTAGAATTTGTTTACATTTCTGCCTCGCCTTCTTGCATTCGCGGTTGTTGAATCTCCATTGAACGGCTGCGTTATCATCCCTCCCCTTAGTGGCTGGCTAGTGTCGTAATGCACCCCCTCCACTTATCCTCTTTTCGCCGAGCACAATGCCAGCCAATGGCAACATTGCATTGGGAAGTAGGGTGAGTTGTCATTCGCCATCGGAAAGAGCTCAAGTTAAGTTGGGCGACTTACAGGGATACTTCTTTATATGTTATTCTCGCCGTGTAGATACAAGCCTCAAATCTCGCAGATTTTTGCCTCTGAAACATATCTGAGCGACCTGGCCTTGGTAAGGAAAGTAATCACCATGCAGGAATCCTGACTATCCACTATCCACCTCATTCCCCTGATGAGTTGAGTGCATACCTCCCAGGATAAAAAGCTTTATTATGCGTTGCATAATGATTTCTATTAGAACATGAAATGCGAAATACCTTGGAATCCCAAGAACTTGTATTTAACATGTGACGTCGAATTAATTTTTAAATCAATATTTTTTCTATGATTTTGCTTTAGCCCTCTATATTTTGATCAAATGTTTTCAATTTACGTTAGCATAGGAATAATTTTTGGTTTTGAAGAGTATAATAGTCACACAATATATGTTAATTATATACAGTAAAGCCTGTTTCACCGCCAATAAAAAGTACGATGAATCCATAGTTATATGTATTACCATTTTTGTTCAATTAATGGTTTGCATTTACTGTATTCCAGCGTTAATTTTTCTAAATTTTTATTCTTTACCAAAGAATGGACAACTTTACCAATTTTATTTTACCGTAAAACGTGATATAATTTAAATGATTTAGTGACCCGTATGTTTTCGATTTGAGGCC
This sequence comes from Ischnura elegans, assembly GCF_921293095.1. Taxonomy (NCBI): domain Eukaryota; kingdom Metazoa; phylum Arthropoda; class Insecta; order Odonata; family Coenagrionidae; genus Ischnura; species Ischnura elegans. Next base: position 57,326,499 of record NC_060253.1, read on the forward strand.
CGCCTACTTCTCGACATATTTGGGAAAGGAAAATCAGTTTCCCAGTAGTATTACTAGAGCGACTGATTTTATCTTTTGAGTCTTCCTTTTTTAACACCTGGTATGGTTTTTAATGGTGCATTGTCCGTGAATCTTCAATAGGGTAGTTTCCTTCATCAAAGAAAACGAAAGGCATTGATTGCGATTCGTTACCCACCATTAGTGTATTCATAATACACAAATTATTTGGTTTTTGAAATACCGGTTTAGACGAATGGCAAGGGTCAAATTTTATCCTCATTTGAAAAAGGCCAGATTGGCGCCCATGCGATTCCACTCCGCATGACGTCACAGGGACCTAGTTTCTACACGAGAGGATAGGAGTTATGCATCGTCTGAGGTTACCAATGCATGCATGAGGCACAGAGCTCAGGGAAACATGTCTTAATAATCACCTATTAAAACTGGCTAAGTTCGGAAAGTTTTCTTCGTTTGATAAGGTATTAATAAACCTTTTTTAAGCCAAGCGCTACCATCCAGCAGGGTACTCGGCTACCTGCTAGCAGCCTGCGTCGTATCAGTGCTAAGCCTCGCCTCAAGGTCACCTCACAGGGCGGCAGCGGGAACCAGAAATACGTCACACGGACAAATTACCCGGCATTCATACTTACGCGTCGCGTTTTCGCGCGCTTGAAAATTTTCACTTTTCATTTAATCGCGAAAAATAGATATCGTAATTTAAAAATCTAAAAGCGTGAAATACGTACTCCAGGAGTAATAACCTTTCGATTTAGGCAATAAAAAATAATAGGAAACCACCATATGAGACGTTTTATCGGCGTTGCAGTCTCCGATGTCATAAAGCCTTTTGTACTGTTATTCGTTGAGGGCGGACAAATTTCCTAATTTTTTCGAAAAATTCGCAGAATAGGCAGTTTAAAAAAAAGTTTTCCCAATACTTTGGGGAAAAAGTCCTTAAGTATTTTGTCGAAGAATTGATAAAGTCAACTTAATTGTTCGAAAAGAGTCTAGGTTCTTAGGATTTTGAGGTTTATATGAGTTTAATAAAAGGAAAAAACCGCAATTTACTATTTTTCATATCGTAAGATCGGTGAAAAATGCTAATAAGGCAACTACATGAAAAAGATAACCTTTGACGTAAATGTTTCCTTTAGCGTTTGAAAGTGAATAAACGCAACTTTTCGCATTATATTATTGCTTACACGGAGTTCTAAAAGAATCATCTTTCTGATCAATCACATGTATCACCTCGTGCGGAGGCTAATCATGAAAACTATTCCTATTAGCTGCTTCGACCTTTTACCTGCCAACTCAGTTGCGGAAAAAGGAATAGGGTTTCCACACGATTCTGAAACGGACTAGTGTCGTATGTTTAGTCAGGAGGTATGCTCGTAAACGGTATCATTAGAATTTGTTCACGTTTTTCCTCGCCTACATTCGAAGCTGTTGACTGTACATCGAACGGCTGGCTTATCGTCTCTCCCCTACACGGTTGGATAGTCGTAATGCTCCGCTTATCCTCTTTTCGCTGAGCACCACGCCAGCCAAAGGCAAACAAAGCATAGGGAAGGAGGGTGAGTAGTCATTCGCCAACAGCAGCAGCTCAAGTCAAGTTGGACAACTTACAAAGATACCTCCTTAAATGTTATTCTTGCCGTGGAGATACAAGCCTCAAATCTCGCAGATTTTTGCCTCTCAGAAGAAAAAGGGCATTTTTCGGAGCCGGCTATTAGTGCCGCATGTTATGTCAGGAGGTATGCTCGTAAATGGTATCATTAGAATTTGTTTACGTTTTTCCTCGCCTCCTTTCATGGCTGTTGACTCTCCATTGAACGGCTGGCTTACCTTTTCTCCCCTAAACGGCTGGGTAATCTTAATGCACCCCCTCTGCTTACCCTTTTTCGTTGAGAACCACGCCAGACAAAGTATTGGGAGAAGGGTGAGTATCGTCCGCCAAGAGCAACAGCTCAAGTTAAGTTGGGCAACCTTTCTGCTGCTTTCGTGGTTGTTGACTGCCCATTAATATGCCGTTCCCTACATTTTCCGAGAGAACTACCAACGATGTGCGTGCGACAGTGTATGGCGCGAAATTCAAAGTATTCGAGAGCGTACCTTAACCCATTACCACAGTCTAAAGGGCTATTAAATCATAAAGTTATTTTTGTCGAATATTTATTTAAAAAGTTATTATTCTGGCTATTAAGATTCATTTTAATTAATTTATGCAATTTTAGATTTTTTACGATCAATAGTTTAATAGTCCTTTTTAATAGCAATATTTATCCAAAATATTGGTATTAAAAAGATTATTATCAGATTTGAGATCCACCTGAATGCAAGATCTCTGATTGTTCGTGTTAATCATTATTTTTTCTGAAATTTTTCCCTGTCTATCTGGTGTACCTCAGGGCAGTCATTTTGGACGTTTTACAATTTTGTCTTTTTTTATAAATGATGTTTATAATATATTTGATGATGTCAACTTCTTGCTCTTTCTGATGAATTAAAGATTTATAAGCATATTGCTTATATACAGGATTCTCTTGTGTTACAGAAAAATATTGACCAATTAGTGCAGTGGGCTGATACAAATGATTTATCATTCAATGTACCAAAAAGTAATGTAATGACTTTTCTTTTCATTACTATTGCATGCCCTACTCTCATGAGTATACCATTAATTCCACACTATCAGGTAGACCAACCACAGTTTGTGATTATGGTGTTTGGTTTGACAGCCAACTCTCATTTAAGGTGCATCTAGCCGAACTGTCCGTGATGCTTTAAAGAATTTGAGATTCATAAAGAGAATCTGTCAAAAATTTTAAAATGTTCATGGTTTAAGGACTATTTATTTAGCTCTGGTTCGCTCAAAATTAGAATACTCTGTTGTTAGCTGGTCACCTTATTGTAATACAGACTCAATCGGGCTTGAATGTGTCCAAAATAAATTTATGAAATTTATTTAATACAAATTAGGAATATCTGACTGACAAGTCACAGTCTGATTACAATATGTACTTCATATTTCTATCCCTTTTAAATCTGAAACCCTTATCAAAAATTCTACTACGAGAACATGTTTGTACCTTAAATTTTTACTATTGTATCTACCTACATATTTTATTCATTGATGTGCAATTCTGTATAGATTTTTTAAATTTATTTTTTAATAGGTTTATTGTGTGTGTTTGCATTAGTTTCTATTGTCTATCACCTGTGAAGTTATATGTAAGAATATATGGTTAATGAGTTATCCCATAAATAAATTAAGTGAAAAGATATCTTATTACTTCCAGAATGGAAAAATATGCATATTATAAAATCCTTCAAGTCTATTTTATTTTAGTTCGATGAAGTTTATTTTGGAGATTGATATTGCTCTCCTCAAAATACAAGGAGTATGATTATGGACATACTACCACATATTCCTTGGTTCCACAGACTTCCTGAGGCTCAAAAACACTTCATCGTAATGCACCGAGTAGTTTTTTTAAAGGCTTAAAACACAGTTTTCTTCTCGGTAAATTAGACAGGAAGCTGTTTTGCTTGAAGCTGAAAGATCTCGTATTTTTTATGAAAATCCTTTTTTAGCTATTGATTTTTTTAAGGATAATCAAAAAATTAATATTGTAAGGTTCACAAGCATATTAAAAAAACACCCGATCAAGTTTATCAAGCAGAGGTTGTTTTTTGTAAATATTTTAGAGGTCGTTGATGTTGTTTTAGATACATTTGTGAACCTTACAAAGTAAAGCCTGAAGCCAGTTAGATTTTTTATTTTCTCCATTAAAAAGGCAAGTACATATATATCAATGCAGAAAGTAGAAGAGAGCAGATAATAGACATTTAAGCAACTTATAGTCAGCTATAAGGTAAGTGAATTGCATTCAAATGGCAGTATTAAAATAGAAAAATATTTAGTGTAATATATAGTACATATATGTGTACTGAATATAGCCATGAATTTACACTAATAAATTAGTGTAAATTCATGGCTATATTCAGTATGGTGTGAAGTCTTTGATATCAATTGTTTAACATGGTCATTGTCTTCATTTATTCATCTTATACATTTATACTGAACATAGCCATGAATTTACACTAATATATTAGTGTAAATTAAATGAAGACAATGACCATGTTAAACAATTGATATCAAAGACTTCACACCACATTGGTTACATTGAGCCATATATATCATTTTCAACAGATATATTTTTAGGGTCATATGAATCATAAATATCAGACTCCACCATTTCCATTACTTGTTGAGGTCTACTTGAAGAGGCCTGTCTTACTTTTAAGTTGCCCAGGGATATATTTCCAGGCTGATTCATTTTAATGATAAATGATGGTTCAACATTGGATTTTGTGATACTTTTGTCTGCTAAAGAATTTTTGGTATCCTGGGAAGTTTCTTGCTCATCAAATACTTCAGGTCCACTGTCATTTGGTTTTCTAGTACTGCCTCTCCGTTTCCAACATAATATTATTGATACAGTTATTATAATTACGGAGGCAGTGGTGCAGATTACAATGATGGAGATGGCTGCAAAGTAAATCACCATTATCAACCAACATGAAAATAGTATCTGTTCAGCTTAAATACATATGGATGATTTAATGGTAGTAAGTGTGAAATTTAGGTAATGCACTATTATTTGAATGGTCCTCAATTAAATAATTTATTCCTACAGCTAATTTCACAAATCTTAAGCTATACACACAAAATTTAAATCCTTACCAACAGCAATAAAATATCCATTAAGCTTCACAAAGGTCGACAGTGAAAAGATGAATATATATTTTTTGTAACAATCATAGAGCAAAGATTTCATCCATTTGTCACCAGCTGCCAACCCTAAAACATACAGTCAACGTGGCTCCACCACACTTTGGTCCAATAGTACACAAAATAATAGGAAATGGTTTTCTCTCACAAGGGACACTCCAAATAAATTACTATCAATTTTACTGGGAAAAATACTGCATAAGACCATTATATTTAGTTAGAATATCATACAGCAAGACTCATATTCAATCAAGTGTTTGGCAGCATATTGTCAAAAAGGTCTATGATCATAACGGAAGAAAATATGTCTATTGTAAGGCAAAGGAGTTTATGCCATGATACATGCTCAATAGTACGAGATATATTTATTCAGAGGAGTACAATACTTGTGAACTTGAAAGTAAACAGGGTCATTCACTTCACCAGAGACAGTAGAAATAATTACTCTGAAAACTGGTGTATGATGTTCATTTGGTGCCAATAGGGTAGTTTCCTTCATCAAAGAAAACGAAAGTCATTGATTGCGAGTCGTTACCCACCATTACTGTATTCATAATATACAAATCATTTCGTTTTTGAAATACCGGTTTAGACGAATGGCAATGGTTCATTTTTATCCTCATTTGAAAAGGGCCAGATTGGCGCCCATGCGATGCCACTCCACGTGACGTCACAGGGACCTAGTTTCTATACGAGAAGATAGGAGTTATACGTCGTCTGAGGTTACCAATACATGCATGAGGCGCAGAGCTCAGGGAAACATGTCTTAATAATCACTTATTAAAACTGGCTAAGGTCGGAGAGTTTTCTTCATTTGATAAGGTATTAATAATCCTTATTTAAGCCAAGCGCTACCAGCCAGCAGGGTACTCAGCTACCCGCTAGCAGCCTGCGTTGTATAAGCGCTCAACTCGCCTCAAGGTCACCTCACAAGGCGGTAGCGGGAACCAGAAATACGTCACACGGAGAGATTTCCCGACATTCATACTTACACGTCGCGTTTTCGCACGCTAGAAAATTTTCACTTCTCAATTAATCGCGAAAAATAGATATCGTCATTTTAAAATCTAAAAGCGTGAAATACATACTCCAGGAGTAATAATCTTTCGATTTAGGCAATAAAAAAATAATAGGAAACCACCCTATTGGGGGTGGTGTCGCGAGCTCACCAAGGCAGCGTACCATGCAATCTGGTACCATGCTCATTGCTCATGCAGAGGTGAGAGCATTGTTAGGAGAAGCACTGATCTGATTGATGCCACGTGGGGGTGATCAAAACTGTGCCAGAGTTGGGTGGAGATCTCACTATAACCTCATGTTTTTCCTAGCAGTAATGTGAGTGGACGAAAATTAAGAATGCAAGATTCATGCCATTGGTATGCTAAAAAGACTCTTATTATTGCCACAGTGTCCACAGCATGTCAACGCTTTCCAAATCACGTATCTGTTGCTGAATGATGCCCATTAGAACAAACAGGTGGCTTAGAGCCATAACTGGTAGCATAACTGACTGCCAATCAGGACACCTGGGATAAAATTCAGGATAAGCCAAATAACTCTTTCATGATAAATTTCATGTGGGGTGGAAGTAACTTTATACCTGTGTATGTGAACGCATTCAAAGTTATTAGTTTCATAATGCTTTAAAACATTCCTTAATAGTGCTTATGTAGTGTTTTCTATCCCACAGTCCCTTAGTCAGCACAAACTCTGTCTCCTATGCCACAGACCCTGTGTCTCTATGTAGTCTTGAGACGTCAACAGTTGTTTGGTAAACCCAGTCTAAGATTTACTTTGGAAGAGGATGGCTTGGTGGTGTAACGGGTCGCATACCTGACTGGCAATCGGGAGACTGTGTTCAATTCCCTGCTAAACCAAATGATTTTTTTCATGGCTGTAATCCTTGGTGGTAATAACTTTACACCTGTGTACATGATTGTACAAAGGTACTTATTTCCTTCTTCCATCATCCTTTAACACCAACCTACGCAACCAAAAACCTCACCTATATTCCCTTACATTTACAAAGTATAAGTCAAAACCGTTTGAGTAGTGGGTGCATTTAAAATATGGAAAGTGAGGTACGTATATCTTGGTCAACTCACCAGCGATTTCAGGAGCTGATGAGGTTTCCTCTGCAGTACATGAAAGAAATAAAAGTATGCACATTGTAAATAAGTAGGACGATTGATAGCATAATTATATTGTCGCATGTATTACTGTAAAAATGAATTATTAATTGAATGACTGATGAAAAGGACATTTGAAAGAGATTGTCATGGTAAATATTCAAGCTATTCAAAAGTAACACAATATTTGCATTTTAATGTCAGGGTACACCCAGTAACGGATACAGAAAAAACTCAAGGGGGGAGCACAAAAGATATTTTGAGGTGCCTATACTTTTATATCGTAATGAAAAATAAAGTTAGTTGTAAAGGTTGAGGATAGTTTTATTTAACCTGACAATACGCATATACGAGATAATGCTATCTTATGATATAAAAAAAGTAACAATTGTGGTCCTGCAATGTTCGACAATGCAGGCAGCCCCATAATGGGGGGGGGGTGCACACCCCCTGTGCTCCCCATATGTATCCGCCACTGGCTACACCTGTACAATTACTTCTACAAGAATTCCCTTCGTAAAATGGAATTTTTTTATTTACATGCTGACAAGGAATGTTTCAAGTCTGCTTGGAGGTCTGCTCTAGCATTGTAGATGACGATCAGCAACGAAAAAAAAAAACTCTTCATTGATTTTTGAAGATTCTTCAATGGATACCCAATCATAAATTAAGAAAAACGTTATTTACGATCTTTTATTGCATGTTGCACATCACAAAATGTGCAATTACTGCTGTGGCTTCGCATGCAGTTAAATACGGCCCAACAGAACAGGAGATTTTGTTGCACTCGGGCATGTCTGTTAGTAATTATTAACCCTGGACTCTGTTTTAATGTTGTACATATCTATATTTAAATGATTATCTTGGGAATTCCCAATAACCTAGTAATTTCAATTTTCATGTATGAATGTATTTGTTTGTAAATTTTATATTGACTTTAGCCTAGCAGATGTATGTACTGCCAATGGTGAGATAAATTTATTATTATTATGTTTATGCTGTGACTAGTCAAGGTCAAACTGGAAATGGAGTGTATAGTACATATTGGTGGTGGTTCCAGGGGAAATGGAAGTAGAGATAGTATGAGTCATAGCCAGGCACTCGTTTTTGCAGACAATGACCACTGCTGCATTATGGCGTGATCGTGTGCTAGTTGCCTTCATAGGAATTTCAGTTTTCCAAGCATCGTGGTGCGTGATCGCACTCAGAGATCATGGCCGCGTCCCGCAGCAGTTGCATCCAGGGCACCTTGTGTGAGACATGACTATGTGGCCCGGTGCCTGACAGTACAGTTTCTGACGTCGCTCAGTTGTTTTGACGCATTGGTGCAAATCACTTTTTTGAATGCGTGACCTCGCAGCCATGGGTATGTGGTTCCGGAAACCAGGTATTATATGGAGCAGTAAGAGCTCAAGTACAATCACTTTATTACGGCTATAAAGATTGCAGCCAAGAAAAGAAAGCTCTTAATGATTCCACAACGTAATTCCAAAATAACAATGTGCATTAATAATAATAGATTGTTTGATTTACCTAAATTATGAAAAATACAAGAAATTAAAGTGAAAGTCTGGATTATTCATGTTTTCCGACTATTCATGCCACCTCTTCCCATTATTAGCCCGGATAATCCGGAGTTTGCGATAATTCAATCCAAGCAAAATGTCAGATATTCCATTATTTCAGTTTAATTATTCTCATGAAAAAAAATAATGCAACAACCTATAAAAACACTAAAAACTACTTATATTATTAATGAAGAAAGATAATTCAAATATTTACATAAATAATGGAGAAAATAAAAGTAGTACAACATGGAAATCTTGGCCTGAACCAAATAGTTCATTTTGTCCTGCAAGGTGCATCCAATATAATTTCTTTAAATAGCAAACAGAGCCGAACCAAAAATTCAGAAGGTGAAGAAAGCCTAAAATTGTTAAGAGTCAAGAAATACTAACGAAGGATTTTCAAAAATAAAGAAATAGCAGAAAAACAATACAAAGTAGCAATCAATATCCCTACAACATCCAGACAACATTGTCAGTATTACCATATAACGTTAATGCAATATCCATGTTAATCCAGTCAGTGGCGGAGCGAGGGGAGGGTGTTGGGGATAAAACCCCCCCAGAGTTCAGAGAAACTTTTCAGTTTAGTCCATTTTACTCAATTTGATTAATATCCCAGACGGCACAGAATCCTCCGTATCTAATTCGTATGCAGATAGTATCCATTGACGAAAAGCGATGGAGCGGTAGTCAATGGATACTATCTGCATACGAATTAGATACGGAGGATTCTGTGCCGTCTGGGATACTCATAGAAGAGTGTAAGGATTAATAAAATATCCCTCAGAAAGCCATAAAAGTCACAATTTTGAACCATTTATCTTAAAAAAAATTTGGGGGAGGGCCCCTGCACCTCCTGCTTATCCTGGCAAGAATAATTCCCAGCTGTGCCCCTGAATCCAGTTAACATTGTATGGATATTTGTCAAATGAAAAAATGTTGCTGTGATGTCGAAAAGTGGACATGGTCCATATTACAACATCTCTTTAATATCTTCATAACATCTAATGAGTAGATATTGGTTATGCTCATTATGGTTTTTGGTATTCCCCAGTCATACAAACAAAACATTTGTGCTCTTCAATTCTATACACAACATATGTTACCGATAGATATTGTTTGGAATAACAATTTTTAAGGAAATAAGCACTACTTCTTCAATAGACTGTAAAGGTGATAAAAAAAGAACAAGTGCATTAACTTTTTCCACAATAATTTTATTCGTTAAACCTTATTGTTAGAGATGGGTCGAATAGCAGATTTCTCGAATTCGAATATCGAATTCGAATATTAAATCATTGCTCGAATATTCGAATACCTCGAATTTCGAATACCTCGAATACTAAATGATGAATTCTGGAATGTTTGACTCGGTTGCCTATGCAGCAGGCAACACAAGATTTTGGGGAGTAATTTTGATTTCCTTTAAATGATTCGAACAGGAATTTAGCTGATTAATGAATATTTTAATTTTATGGAGACAATTGGGCATATAATTAATTCAACTAACATCGCTTAACCCCCACTCCTGCTGCCAAGTGCTAGCTGACAATCTGAGGCATTTTGCAAAATACAAGCTCTTTTCCACCGGATTTTCTTCAATTATTTTCAGTCCATCTTTGGGAGTTCTCACGAGATAAGAAGATGAATTGGAATTGCTATCAGGGAGAAACCAAATATTCTGAGAAAATATCCCTTAGTCTGAGACTGTAACAATAAAGATTTATAGCACCACTCATAAATTGAAACTTGATATATGTTTTCGGAAAAAAATACCGCATCAACTTCCGAGAAGCTCTGCTGCTCATATCGAGTTTCGCCAGAATGCTAAGTCTCCGTCGTATTTTGATATTTATTTCTTTGCGTAAAATGCTTAAATAAACTCAGAAATACGTCGTGTTTGGTCTTATTCTTTTTGAAATTACGCGCACATTACTAATATTTCAATTCAATAAAGGTGTAACATCAATTGACGAAAGTCATTCTTAGACACCTTTTGTGCTAATAGATGACTCATGCAGCGGTTGACCTCCACAGAAATGGGGAACTTCGAAGCTGGTAGGAAAAAAAAGGTCAGTGGGGGAGAAAAGGGAGGGCCCGAAACACGTTTCTATTGTTCTCGTGTAACTTGGTATTTTTTCGAAGCTAAGGTCTTCGTAATATGATCCCTGCGCGAGCTGTGACCTTTTTTTTATTTCTAAGAAGAGGAAAGCCTCAGAGGGGGGCGGGCTAGCGCTGAATGGAGAGGGATACCGGATCTTGGGAAATGCGCTAATGTAAGTATCCCACGGTACTCACACAGCAGTTGACCTCCAGAAATGGGGAACTTATAAGCAGGTAGCCAGAAAAAGGTCAGTGGGTGAGAAAAGGGGGGAGGGCGTGAAACACGTTTTTATTGTTCTCGTAACTCGATATTTTTTTCGAAGCAGGGGTCCTCGTAATGCGATCCCTGTGCGAGCTGGGACCTTTTGTTTGATTTTGGAGAAGAGGAAAGCTTCAGAGTGGGTGAGGCGAGTGCTGAATGGAGGGGGATAGCGGATCGTGGGAAATGCCCTAAGGTTGCTATCCCACGGCACTGAGGTTCTCCTGGTGGGGGGAATTGGGGATTTTCGGATTTTTTCACCCGACCATTTTCGGTTCCCCTCGTAGAACTCTTTTCACCGCTAAAATCCACGAATTTGATGTACTTTGTCAACTTGCGTAAAACGGCGCTGCGAGCACTAAATGACTACAGTTCTCTACATTTTTCCAATTCAACTACCAACGACGTACGTGCGACAGTGTGTGACGCGAAATTCAAAGTATTCGAGGTATTCGCGAGACGGTACTTTTCGCATAACTATTCGAAACCTCGAATATCGAATACTTTCTATTATTCGAGGTATTCGAGTATTCGCGGATACTATTCGCACATCTCTACTTATTGTATTTAGACTTAGTCTTCTCCTCCCTTTCCTTAGTTTACTATGTATTATAACTATATCTAATTAATGACAATTAAGAATACCATGGGTATTACAACTTGGACATCTATTTAACGTTATTTTTACAACTCCTCGTGGATGCTACAAATAGGATTTCTTTGTACTGTAGTCAAAATATCCATCGCGTAATAACAACATACTTTGTATGTACGTATCAACCTTATTTAGATATTTGATGGATTTTGTCTGCTGCTTGGGAATATGTGTGATAGGCTGCTTTCCGTCCTGATACTGAGCACAATTAAACTCAACTAGCCCGTTCACACTCCCAGATAGCATGCTAAACTTGCAGCAAGCTTGCTGCAAGCTTGTCATGACAAAGTTGCAAGTTTGCAGCAAGCTTGTCATGACAAGCCTGCAAGCTTGCGGCAAGCTTGAATCAAACCTCCTAGTTACGCTTTTTCAAACTTGCAGCAAACTTGTCGCAACAAACCTGCGGCAAACTTGTCGCATCAAACCTGCAGCAAACTTGTCGTATCAAACCTGCAGCAAACTTGTCATGACAAGCCTGCAAGCTTGCGGCAAGCTTGAATCAAACCTCCTAGTTACGCTTTTTCAAACTTGCAGCAAACTTGTCGCAACAAACCTGTGGCAAACTTGTCGCATCAAACCTGCAGCAAACTTGTCACATCACACCTGCTGAAAACGTGTAGTGTCACACATGCTACATACTAGGAAAACTAGTTCCACACCTACCATTTCTGTAGTGACACTTGCTGAGGAAAAACTGCCTTAAAATTTCTGTTAAATAAAATGCTCTCCTAAATAATGATCAATTTACAACAACAAAATTGAAAATTTTCCACTCTATCAATTGTTAGTCATTTCACATGCACAGAATTTGGCTGCTAAATTTATTTAATAAAATGTGCAACAAATAAATGCCGAAGAGTTTATTTTTCTCATTAATTATGTACATGTTGAGGCAGTGGTGGACATACCATTAAGATAGATATCTAGTCATCGATAGTTAATCATTATTAATGAAGTGAGTGAAGTACTTACAAACTGAATAGGAAACATCTAAGACAGAAACACTTTTAAAAATTTATGACCCCCTAGGCCACACATGGTAATAACTAAATTACAGAAATCTTCAAAAGGTAAAAACATATTGCTCGAATTTTATCAAAACATTCACAAGTATGCTGATTGGCTTTGAGGATTTAAAATTAAAACTTCATTCTTTTGAATTGTTGTTTAGTTATGGGAGTACAAGGTTGTGCATGGAACTTACATGGTTACATACTTATAGATCGTTACTGATGAACTTATTAAGCAAAATTATTGTCTTCATCAGCCTGATCCTCGGTCTGTTTATCCTGCCAATCCCTGAAGAGAAAATAGTAATTACTCCATGTGAAATGATATATCATGTATCATTTGCTTAAATCAGGGAGGTAAATTGAGAAATTATTAACTAATATTCCAAAAAGAATAAGCAATCAGATTCAATAAATAAGATGTCCATATTGTACCCCCACATTCTCATAATGGCGGTTAATGATTCAACTTCCATGGAACATTATAGTGTATACCTATTGTAAGAGGGAATGGAAAATATGAAGAAAATGTCTGGGATGATCGAATTAATGTGGCAGGGAAATGAGAAGCGACTACTTACATTCTTATTTTCCTGACTTTAGCCTGGTTGAGCCAATTACTCAGACACCCTTTCAGCCCCACATCTGATGCATCAGGGTAGACCCTTCTGCATACACCTATGAAATTATAAAAAACATACTTAATGTTGTACGTTAAAAGTTCATTTCAACGATCAATTATTATAATAATCTTAGAATATCTTATTGGATGCACTCACGAAAAATAACAGGACACACTGAAGTGCTATAAAATGATTTCTTAACCGAATTCTTCTGAAGTTTGCCCGTAAGGGAATACAGCTCTGCTTCATAGTCATTCTAAGACGACGCAACATATTTTGTAGAAGTGTTCATTCATTTCTTCTACCAACTGCTACCAAACATTGCATCTAGAGATAAAAAAGATCAGATCAATTAAGAGTTAACAGCTTATACAAGAATAACAACAATCATGTTTATAGCCAGAAGAAAAATTCACCAAAAAAATTAACACAATTGTCATGGTTAGTATGCACATGTAGTATGTGTGCGCAAGTGCATATGAAATCACAAAAATCCAATCATACCAAAACTGTTTAATATTTCATTGGACAATAATCCATACGCACTTCAAAATTATGTTGTACTTGAGTATTGCGTGACCAAGATACAAAACATTGTACCTGGACCAAAAGATCGTATCCCGCAGGCACTATGCGAAGGCGTGTACACAGTGCCATGCTCCTGCGGAAAATCATATGTTGGCGAAACATGCCGAGGAATGGCGACAAGGATGAAGGAGCATGTGAGGGCTACCAATAAAAAACAACTGCACTTGTCAGCCATTGCAGAGCATGTTTGGAGTGAAGCCGGCCATAACATTGAATTTGAAAAAGCGAAGATAGTGGCAAAAGAGAGTCGCTACTACCCAAGGCAAATTAGGGAAGCGATTGAAATCCACAAAAGGCAAAATATTAACAGGGACAACGGCTACCCAATCAGCAACGTTTGGAAGAGAGTTCTGACCAATCAGCGCACAGGAGGAGATCGGCCAGTGCTATATAAGACGGCAAAAAATGAACACTTCTCACCTTCGACCTGAAGACGGAAGCAGGATGGCTTCCGAAACTGTAGTCAACTATAAACGACAGACGCGGCTGGAGAACCCGGAAATTAGCAGTCATCGTACTTGAGTATTTTTATAGAACTTTGAATTCCAAACACCGAGTGTCTGGCAGGCTCCAGATTTACATCGATTTTGAAACTTTCTTACAAAAACTTAATTTTTCTTTCATTAAAAAAATCATACATTGTTTGAATCAGGATGGCAGCACACAAATTATCATTATTCACTTACCAACTTTGGCTCAAATGAGGGATCTTCACTTATCCTACGGCAGAGTTTGATGAAAGCCTCATCTGCTGCCAATGGCAATCGGCTGAAATTCATCTCCTCCACAGCAGCATCCTTTCGCGTTGGGTCACATGCCAATAAAGCATCTACTTTCCTCTCCAAGTGGAAAAACCCAGGTGCCATTTCTCCCATCCACATGAGGAGCTGGCCATTCTGTAGTTTTAATTTACTGCAGCCTGTAAATATAAAATTGCTATAAATACAATAATACCAATTGATTTGCTTATATTATACTACCTTAGCACACTTGGTACTTAATCATCATAAATCCTGCCTAGATGCTTATCGAACAGGTGCTAACCATAGATTTTAATACACCACTAATTTTTCTGTCAACAAACACGAGTAATTGATTACTTTACATCACAAAAATTTTAAGGATTGCAATCTTATTGCACAGAAACAGCTTAGAAATGTGTTACTTATGCCCTTGAGTGCAACATGCCTGTTAAGAATGTACTGGCAGAATGTACGATATATACATGGGCATTTGTAAAAAAAATGAACTAAAGCACAAATCAATGCCAAAATTATAATGATCAGAGAGAGTTCAACTGATGGCTATGTTTAGAACAGCTAATTAACTGCTATTATTCTTCGACATATTCCCAATAGTTATTCATTTTCAAGAAAAATCCTTCATAAACGAGTTTACTGAGGTTGAGACTAATACTTTAACGTTATAAAGAACTGCTAACAAAGTGGATTCTACTGCGAGAACCCTGATATTTCAACTTAAACCGTCTGAATGGAGTCTTTTCACTATGCCAGCGAAAGCAAAGATCATGCTAAATTGTAATTACACTGAGAATAAAATAATGAATAATCTTAAATAATTATTGGATAGCAATTGGCGGTTCATTAATCATACATAGTATCGAATAGAAAAACATGTTCCATTTACTCACATTTACATGCTCAGCACAGCAGAGATGAGTAGATGCTGACAGAGGCAACTTCTTAAATCTCTTCGTGCCGCTAAAAGCCACTGTTTCCGAGAATTCAGTAATCTTCCAATCCCCTTTTGCCAGTTTTCACTACGAAACACGGATTATTTTCTTCTTCCATAGCATACTTCAACGTAAATTTGCTTGTAAAACAGGATTTTACTTCACAGCTAAATTCACAATCACAAGCATAAAATTGCACAAAATAACGGCAACCGTTAGGTCACGTGATACAAAAGACTGCCGCCGGGCGTTTTGGCGCGAGTTCAAAATACGATTTTTAATCCAAAATATTAAAATAAGTTCGTAATATAATGGGAAAAGTTTTTTACTTGAGTTCTTTTATGAGTATGAAGATAATTATATCAAATAACATTATATTGTTATATTACTATAATTCTCATTAAGTACACATTATTAAAATCTTACAACCAAGCCAAATAGGCTGGAAAGAGGCATGAAAAATTCAACCTTGAGATGGCAAGGAAAAGTCAAGCTTCACGTAAGCTAACATGCTATGTGTGGGTAGTAGCAGGTTTGATATGGCAAGTTTGCTGCAAGTGTGATATGGCAAGTTTGCTGCAAGTGTGATATGGCAAGTTTGCTGTAGGTTTGATATGGCAAGTTTGCTGCAGGTGTGATATGGCAAGTATGCAGCAGGAATGATATGACAAATCTGCTATGGGTGCAATATGGCATGTATTCTGCAGGTGTGATGTACAAGTCTACGGCTTGTATGTGTTCACATAACTTGTAAGCTTTATTCAAGCTTGTACATAGCTTTCATGCCAGAATAGGTTTGTCACAGCAAGTTTGCTGCAAACTTGCCACGACAAGGCTTGTCGTGACAAGCCAAGGACAAGCCTATGACAAGTTTGCTGCAAGCTTGCATGCTATCTGGGCTGCTTTTGACATAGAGGGCTCCTAGTCCACATTTGACTGAGAACTAAACAAACTGCTAGATCCCTAAATGAACTTACCAGAGGAATATTTAAAAGCAGATTCCTGATCAGATCCCGTGGATGTTAAATCAATGCCTGATGTTTGAGTAAGCATACTGGATTCCATCTGGTCTGGACTCTTCTCAGATTGTTCTGGTTTGGTTTCATTTACTGGGGAGGGTAGAGTACTTAATAAGTAACCTTGAATGTCTTTGGTATCTTTTAGGAAAACAAGTTAGTGAGAAAAGTGAAGCAAAACACCAAAAATATACGTATTATATACCTGTAAAAATTCTTTCTCCATTAGGAAATTAAAAAAGACTTAATTTTTAGTTTACTAGCCGGCCACCCAGCACTGCTAAGGAAAAATAAATAGCACCCAGAGAAGAGGAAACTTAGAACTTCGTGGTCTTTTTGACCTCTCAAAATGCTGAATAAAAATTCACTCGGAAAATAAGAAAGAACATAAGAAGAAACATGATTTGACAGAATGCACAGTTAAAAGGACAGCCAGGTTATTCGTGGCCCATTTACCTGTGAACGGTGAAGCTGCCAGAAAAGGCAATGTTAATGGAACTGGAAGCCACCATTTCAGCCGTCACCTCACACACTGCATGCACAAAGGTATACAAACATGGCAGAGTGAATGGGGATGTTACTGGAAGGCGGGAGAATAAGCAGAGGGCAGGGAATGGGTACTTGCTGGCACTGAGCACACTTGCAGGGTTCAGTAATAAAGAACGATGCAAAGGATACATCAGACACAACCGAAAGTAGCACTAAGGACTTCTAGAGCATGAAATGCACCTATGTACCACTTTGGTCTAAATGGGTGCAGCTGTATGGAAATGCATATAATGAACAGACAAACAGTCATCCTCTTTTATATATGTAGAGATAACATCCGTGGAAGTGGAAATTTGATTGACTAAAAATGTTAAGCTTTGTAAAACTGCAGGTGCAGATGGCCTAGCACCTGAAATGATGAAGTTTGGAGGAAATGCAGCGATTATATGGATGTGGAAGATAAGCAGAGGAGAGTGGAAAGTGAAAAACATCCCAAAGGGTTGGGAGCTGAATACTGTAACACCAAATTTACAAATAAGGAAGTACTACCCAGTGGCATGACTGTAGGTCCATATGTTTGCCCTCCGTTGCTTTGAAGGTGTACACTGGAACTCTTGAAACAAGACTTAGAAATGAGGTTGAGGAAAAACTAGACTTAGGATCATATATTCAAAGTATGCCAAGTCATGGACAAATACAGGGAGTCCCAGGAGGAAAATGCAATACTTCAGGAGGTGGTAGGGGAGACAATGTTAAGCATTTTTTGTCCATAACATGGGGTCGCAACTCCTTAGTTACTGAGATATGGTAACGAAAACATTTTTTTGGATGCATTATTTTGAAACTGCAAAACATTTTTTTGCAATTTCCATGAAATAGGATTTTCTTCCACATTTTATTTAATACTCTGGATTTTTAGGACATTAAATAATTTGTACAAAAATGTGAGATTATAATTGCCTGAAACATTTTTACCTTTGAGCTTGATTAAACAAGATCTTTGAGTGAGTATATCGATGGCTAAGTTCTAACAACACATATCTCAAAATTTGGCCGGTCTGAGTTAATACTGCTAATATTGTTAATAAAAAATAAAATTCAAGCGAAAAATAACTACATATTTGTTTGAAAATGTATGCTTCTTTTTCAGTTTTATATATTATTCGTTTTTAATTTCAATTAAAATTATATACAATTAAAAAAAAATAGTTTTTTTTTGCTCTTCTAAAAAGTTTCTATTTTTGTGATATGTGTTGTTAGAACTTAATCATCGGTATACAATATGATTGCGATATTTCACCCATTTTGAGATTCTCAATATGCATACTCAAAACATCTTTTTGGATATAATTAGATGAAAGTTGGCATTTTTGATACGGAATTGGCAATCTAATTGCAAATAAATAATTCCTGTAAATTGGTCTTATGTCCACAGTAGCAGCCAAAGCAAAAGAATCATTGCATAAAATCTTGAGATACAAAATATTTGTGATACAGTTTAGTTTGGATCAAGATATTGAGGCATCATACTCAGTCGAGATGCCGAAGAGATAGACCAGATTTGCCTGAAAGAAATAAGGTTGATAACGTGCACTGAAATCACATTTTTTCTCTGCTAATCGAGCAGTTACTAAAATAAAGTCCTTATCCTATAATCATAGTGATCGAAAGGGGCAGCTGTAGTGTTTCACAGGTAGTCATTTCTCCAGCTGCTCGCTCGCTTGGAATCGCATGCCCTCCACAAAGCTAACCTGTAGAATTTGGCCTTGATACCTTAAGTAAATATTTAATTTTTTCCAAAACACCCCTCCTTGTTTTGCGATTATAATAGACTAGGTACTTCCTTCTTCTTAAACATGAACTCATCATTACGGATTTCCTTGTTGAGAGTTTCCATCGTCTCTCAAGACCAATTTTTGCTCATTTTTACTTTCAGGACCACCCCAGGCTATGAAATAGATGATCATGAACATATATATTGGAGATGAGTTGGTTCTGGTTCCCGGTACCACCGATTCTTGGCTGTGGAACTGGTATTGAGAACTGGTCGCATAAAATCGGTACTTTGGAACCAGCTCAGAACGGTCGCGAGGATTTGAATTTGGCACCCAAAGCCAAAATGGTCTGCAGCGTATTTAAGGCGATTTTTTTTTTTCTTTTTTTTTTAAGAGTTGTTAGCTAACTCGTGCATTCGACTTCATCAGTTTGTCGCTCTCGCCAACATTGTCACATTTCCGTAGCCGCAGCCGCTTAGACTACTTTCAAACGAGCTGACTCATTGCCTGCCGCTGTCCACGGCGCGGCGCCGTTCTTTCAACTAACCATCGCTCTCTATGGATGTCTTCCGCGTACTTTTTGATCTTGAGTCGAGTTGAAAACTACTGGTGAGTGTCGAGTCGAGCATGGTAATTTCAGAACCGGGCAATACAATAATGCATGCTCCAACATATGTTATCTCATTTTTTCCAATCCCCTTGTGAATTTTCTATTCTGAATCCTAAGTCCAATGTAAAAAGGAAATGATAATGAGGAACATTGATGGTAATTGTGTCAAAATCGGGAAAAAACGGCACTGTCTGCCATAACCTTAAAGTTACACATTTTTCTTTGTTTCAGAAATCGTAAATATTTTTAACTATTCTCTCGACGTTTGAATAAAGAAAGTCGGGTATTGTACATAAGTTTCTCAAAAGAAAGTATGAGCGATGCAGCGGCCAACTCGGATAACTCCGAATACACCACCGGGTCAGAAGAAGGTACGCCGCCGCGGCTGACGAAAAGGTATTCACTGCCCACATTGACGACTGTAGTGGTCGACTGCTACGTGTACGATAAGCAGAAATTCTCAGGCCAAGGCATCAAAAGGGCGTATTGACTTTAAAAACGATATCATCTCATGAATTTCATGTTGCCCTCGACAGCTCGGTAACTGAAATTACTCGTCTTAACTTTAATTTTCAAGAACTCGCACATCCCGAGGCTTGGGGTCCAAAGTGCTATGCCAGTAGAAGAGTCAGGCAGGCTCAGAAACGCTTTCTATATAGGCGATTTACAGGACTTGGAAGCCTCTGAAGTTGGAACACCCATCCAAAAGGCCTCCCCTCCCTCGCTCATTTCACCTTTTGCACACATGCTTGCTGCACAGAGGTTAGGGGGAAGGTATTGCGCTAGTCCTTGAAGAAACCGATGAAAATCTTTTGGAAACATCATTGACATCTAGCCAAGAATAGCAGAAAGAAAAAAGGTGTATCATTTCCCCCCTTAAGGACAAGACCGCTGTATACTCTAGAGTATACCAGCTGGTATTACTAAAACACACAAGTTACGTAATTGTACATCTAGTGGTGATGCCATTGGTTTGTATTTCCAATTCTGTACCAACACGTGGATATCAATGCCTTCGTAGCCAAGGAGTGTTGTTTGAAATGCGATAAAATGAATGCAGAAATGAAATTTTACCTAAATAGCTCCTAATTGCTATTTGTACCATAAATCTGGAAATTGGCATGTAAATTACATTACATTAAAGAATGATATGTTTACAGTACATATCTGAATCATCGTGATGCTTATTTTTTAACCTTTTCACAGTGAGGTTTGTAGGATCTCATTAATTGGTTGAGGATAACTCAGTGAAAAATTATAATTTTTGTAAAATTTATTACAAACATTGAATATTTGTTGCACAACAACAGTAAAAATATTTCATTCTATTTTAATTAAATATTTTAAATAGGCACTTCCTTATTAATTTTGCCTAAAGCCTAAACAGTCGTGTGAGTAAACAGATTTTAAATCAATCAACTCCTCAGGGTAATGATTGCAATTTTTATTCACGAGTTACCTTGATTAAGGAACAATGGCACCAACTCCATGGGGCCTGAGGGGGCCCAAGCCGTCTTAAAAATTCTTTATGGGTGTGAGGAAAAAATGTGTCAGATTTTCCCCGGAGTGTCCAGATATCGAGATTCGATTCATCAGGGTTCTAATGTTGATCATATGACTCTTCTAAAATGCTTAAAAAAAAACTTAAAACTCACTACTAATTAAATTTCCCGGGGCAAGATCCCTGGTTTGGGCCCCCAAATATTTTTTTAAAGTCGGCATTCCTGCTAAGGAATGAAAGTTACTGTTTTATTATTTGAAGGACAGGCATGCAGGCCACATAATAACCAAGAGTTTGTCGGAGTCATAAGTAATTTTTCTACCTCTGACTACAGCTATTAGTGTGGATATTGTCTGAATCAATAGTTAAGAAGGACAGGTGGAAGGGAAGAAGGAGAAGGGATGGCTCTGAATGAGTTACAACTGGTTATAAAGGATAAAATAGGAAAGAATTACTTTGCTATGAAAAGGCTAGCGGTTAGGCGAGAGGAATGGAGAGCTGCGTCACACCAATCTTAGGACTGTCACACAATCATGATGATGAAGTGGCTAAGTAACAGCCCAACTCCATTTAAATAACTTACATGCAGCAGTTATAGTTCTCCCTAAGAGATGGCATCCGGAACACGTCGATTTTTTTGTTAAACCTAATTTATATTTTTAGCTATTTTTTTACAAACCTGCTTTTAATCAGGTCTCTATGTACATATACAGCTCTCACCTTTACAAGTTGGAGCTTTATATGACCATACTCCATCACTGCATGCTCTCGTTGCAACACCATCAAGGTAAAATCCTTCAGGGCACTCATACTGGACTTTGAGAGGAAATCCATAACTATCCTCCTTTAAAGTCATGATCGCAATTTCATTTTTATGAGGGATTCCGCATCCAATGTATGCTGGAACAAAACCAATAAAAACATGCATGTATTACAGGAGTTTATACACTGAGCCATGTTTTAAAACTTCTTACAAAATGACTTTCATTTGGACATAAAAGAAAAATCCTGGTGTAGGATTATAGTATTTTTTTAAATACATTACAGCTTCCATTATGTGCCCCAATATAGGGCCACTGTAACATGATAAAAACAACTCTCTGTACAAACAACTTTCACGTGAAGATAGAAGAAAGGAATCTGGTACTGGTAGAATTGGTTTTCAGTAAGCAGAAAAGTATACATGATGGCAAAGCCACAGTCAGCACAGCTGTTACTTATCAATAAAAATTGAGGACCCACCATGGCCATACCATGAAAAAAGTTTTGAAGGGTCCATTAGAGGTACATTCCTTTAAGGGTTCAGTCAAAGTAGGGAGAATAACCCTAAAGACTATATCTCCTTGAAAGTATCTCCATTTAAAATGATAAGAAGTCTATTGAGAATGCATTCATAAACTAAATTTCTAGGTACATTAAATATATCAGCAGTAATACGTCCTGGGAGAAGGTTATTGAAATCTTACCCAATTAGCTGCCCTACATTTGATTATAAAGATATTGTTGAGGTTTCGATGCCAATGATAACAAGATTGATATCTCTTTACCTCATAACATGGCCAATCTGACTGAAAACCATTTACTACAATTTTGATTTTCAAAGAAATAATGACACTCATAGGCAAAAATTCTGACATTTTCCGTTTTGTAAAAAAATTCACATCTGTAAACTTAGCTTTCAGAAAAAGGAAAGAGAGAAATGAGGCATTCAGATGGTGATGAGACTGGATATGAGATAACACCAGCTTTCGCACAAATGATGTCACATCAAGGTTTGCCATTTCCTTGTTTTCTCCTCACCTCTATTAAGTTTGTAATGCATCATTTCCATTATGCCTTCATATAATTTCAGGGATTCAATCACCTCAATGACTGAGAATTTTATTTCTTCTTGAATAATCTCAGAAACATTGATTTGTGTAACGAGGACATAAATTTAACAAAAAATGACTTAGGCATAGAAAAGTAACATTTTTGGGGCCAGTAGTGAAATAAGAAGCCAAATTACAACACATATAATACACATGCAGTGTTACATATGTAAGACTGAGTAAGACTCTACCATGCAATATTGCATGGTAGAGTCTTACTCAGCAGTGGCTCAAGAATGTGCCTCATGGGTGGGCCAGATTATAAAATGGGCGGGCCTTCGTTGTCATAACATCCACCTCGATTGTATTTGTCTTATTTACAGAGGCCGTTTTCCAATTCGCAACTATTCACCCTTCGTGCACTTTTCATTCGTCAACTTACGGATGTGACGACAACAGCAAGGGTGAATTCAATCGGCGAGGGTGCAAGGGAACGAAGGGTAAGTGAACAAGGGAACGCGGAAGCTCCCTCATTAACATGCCCTCGTAGGCGTGAAAATGGCGGCAATGGAAAACTCAGAAATCTTGAACTGGAGTTGTAAGTAATTTTGTGTTTATTATGTGCAATGAGAGCGTCCAATTGGTGCCAGAAAAGTCAAAATACTAAGCAGTCTAAATTACAAACATAAGCAAACCGAGAAGCAGGGTGAAATTGATTCTTAAATCAACTACAGATGTCCTAACACTACCCTGCGTTTCACATTTCGTTACTGTCAGGGGCGCCGACTTATAAAAAATATTGGGGGGGCCCATATCGGAGGTCTTTCCCCGGGAAGAGGTTAAATCCAAAGTGTGTCGCAGCACCGAAACACTACCATGATTCACACTACTTGATTCAGTTAACCTGCTTAACCTTATAATTATTTGTTTCAACACACATTGTTGAATTTATTTAAAAGGTAACTATCGTCAAACATGGGAAATAAAAATTTACAATATATTTTTGTGATTTCACAAAGCATAATATAACTTAATTATTTTCTTGAATTATTGAGGGGGCTCCGCCCCCCCAAACGAATCTTTGAGGGGGCTCGGGCCCCTCAAGCCCCATGGAGTCGGCGCCACTGGTTACTGTCAATAGTTAGCATTATTTCCGTTCACACTTTATGGCACCAGTAGAGCATTATGAGCAGGGTGCAAGGGAAAAAGGGAACGAGGGAATGAGTATATATACTACGTGGATTGGAAAATGGCAAGAGTTAATATAGACAACACAAAATTGTTCAGCAAATTAACAGAGGGATTTTCCTTATGCCTTTAACTGTATGCAATTTATTTCAGTTTCATGAAATAAATTTTAACTTTGGACTTCCATTCTGAAATTTTTCCGCCTTATTTGGGTGGAACCGGGCCCACCCTTGTCCTCCCCTAGCGCCGTCACTGAACTTACTTCTCAACCAAATTATGTACGGCTGAGATTATAAGCTGATAGGAGGTAACAATTTATTTACATACAAATAAGGGAGTAAAATAAAAATCACACACCCCAACACTTGACTTTGACTAAATTAAACAAATTATTAGTGACTATCACTAATGGTACCATTTTGTGAAAATAAAACAAACACAATCAAGGTATTGCTGTAACATGACAATTTCTAAACATAAATAAAATGTTATAGGTAGGGGAACATTTAACCTAATCTTTACTGATAATTCTTAAGCCTTGATGCCTGTTAGAGACTTGGTAAGTATCCCAGTAAATTTGTCAGGAGACATGACATGAAACTTCAACAGGCCACTCTTGATGTATTCCTTTATGAAGAGGTACTTGATGTCTATTGCCTTGGACCTCTCATCTACCTCAATCTTCTCAGCTAGTGATAGGACACAGATACTCTAGCATACATGCATGGCTGTGCACTGATTTCCCTGGCATCAACATGAGAGGTACTGTACGAGGGCTTTCCAGATGGTAACAGACATTTTGTCATGGTGCAGCAGCAGGTGGGACTAGCGCAGCTATCTCGGCGTCGAAGTGTTCGTATATTCTGTACGCAACCCACCAGAGTATCTTGCACATCGTACCTATCTTACTATGTATGCAGTGGAGCGTTAAAATGAGTGCTGCAATTGAA
Organism: Ischnura elegans; assembly: GCF_921293095.1. Taxonomy (NCBI): domain Eukaryota; kingdom Metazoa; phylum Arthropoda; class Insecta; order Odonata; family Coenagrionidae; genus Ischnura; species Ischnura elegans. The sequence continues at coordinate 57,351,262 of NC_060253.1, forward strand.
AATACCGTCAGTTGTCAACTGCGAGCAGTTATAAGACTTCTGTAGGCAAAAAATCACAAACCAATCAAAATTTATCACCAGATTTTCCATGTGTGCAGTCAAGGAATAATCCTATAACCATGGGCGTACCCAGCAAAAGGGGGGCAAGAGGGGGCAGCTGCCCCCCTAGAAGCAATAGTAAATTTAGTTCAAAACAAAATTTTTGAACAAATTTTCTTTAAATTCTAGAAATGTGATGGTAGTATTAAACATGTACTTAAAATAAAAATATTTTTCCAAGCAAATAATTAAAAAAAAACAATAATAATATGCAGTTATAATTTTCTTGTAATTTTGGCTTCATAACCTTTTCAGTGTTACAACTTGAACAATCACGGCTTGACCCCTCTAGTTTTGATTCTGGGTACGCCCTTGCCTATAAGTGTAATATACAGTCGTATATAATAATCGTGTATAACAACACACTATTAAGTGAACGAGTTGGATAGTGACCAAAAAGTGTGAAGAAAAAATGCTCAATACAAGGAACAAATTTTTGGTTAGCGAACAGCATGACTGAAACTCAAAACATGCCGAACAGCGGCTGACACAAGACAACCATTCATTTGTATGCTCGCTCACTTATGCCCAGCAAAGTGTTCATCGTTTTTTCTTAGCTATACATATAATATTTTGATTAAATAGCCCCTAAACATGGCTCCAAGGAAGAATTAAAGTGAAAGTGGTCAAGTAAAAAGGAGAAGAGCAACAATTGAACTGAAAAAAAGAAAACATCGTTTAACACGCAGATGGAGTGCGTGTCTCGGCTCTTGCTGTTGAGCATTTTTTGTCTAAGTTAACGATATCGACTATTTTAAAGAATAAAGAAGCAATAAAGGTAAAGTTAATGTTGCAAAAGGAGTGAATACTTCAACGAAGTAAAGGCCTCAGATTCTTGAAGAAGAGGAGAAGTTGCAACTTATTTTTAAAAATGAGAAACAGTTATGTACAAGGTGATGGCATTAGTGAGGCATTTTGTTGTGAGAAGGCACTAAAAATCTGAGACGATCTTAATTTAGGAAGGGCAGAGTAAAAGAAGAGGGATTTAAAGAGGAAGTTTTCTGATAGTGGTTGTACATGATGTACCTAATTGTTGATGTTATATCAGCCGAAGGAGCTTTGATGGAATTGTATGTAAGAGGTAGCCTGAAGGTAAGGGATCTCTGAGTCACAGATGGTGAGGTAGATGGAAAAGGGAAGAGTTCTGTGTTTTACGGGAAGGGACACGGAGGGAGAACATTGAGAGAATGTCATTACACCTGAAGTGGCCATTCATGATTTGGTGGAAAAACCTGAGATCACTACGTGTACATTGTCGCTGCAAGGAAACTATCTCAGGTTGAGAGAGAAGATCATCAGTAGTGAGATAATGGAGGGAGGGATTACAATTTTTACAATGTTAATGATGAAGTTAATCAGGCTATTAAGAGTTTTGAGATTTGTGGGACAAGCTTGTTGTGCTTCAACGTACCATGGGCAAAACCTACTTCAAAACATGCGCCACCACGTGATTTCCCTGCTCCCGCGCCTGGACGTTACCCTCACACCACTAGACCTTCCCCACCCCGACTCCTTCCCATCACACGCGTCACCACGCGTCCTAGCGGAGCGCCCTCATTGGACAGAGGGCGGCCAGGATTAGGAATATAACACGGTGCCCGAGACCGAGTACCCTCAACAGTTTTTCCAGAAAATTCCAAATTTTCATATGGCACATGTCTCAAGGCCGAAATCCGAGTTTGAAAATTCGCCCATCATGACAATGTAAAATCGAAATCGTTTATTACTCGGACTTGTTTATACATTTGAAAATTACAAGATAGCAAAAAAATCAACCAAAAAATCCTACACCTTATATTTCAAGGAATTTGTCCTACAATTATTGCAAGTTGGTCAAAAAAATTCCTAAACTTTTTCCATAAGAAAAGCATAGAAAACGTTTAAAAAATAATAAAAAATACTAAATATCAATTCATCGCAATGGCAACCATACCAAAAAATCTAGTCTATGTCCATTGAATATCATGTTCCTCAGACTTTTAAAAGTACAAAATAAAAGCAAAAAAGTTTTAGTCCCATAAGGCTCCCATGTTAATTCAAGTCGATATATCTCGAAAACTAATCGATTTTTTCAAGTTTTAAGATTTTTCCTCCCGATGAATTTATTTTTACTTTTACGTCCAATAAGCCAAATATCCACACCTACCACAGTTTGGTCTGTGAAATTTGATGAATCAGTCAGTGGTTAACCAATTTGTCATTATATATTTATTTGTAATTTGTAATAGTGAATGAAAGGAGGCGGTTTGGATGACTCTTTTGAAGAGATAGATAGGACTGGTAAGATGGAGATTGGTCGATAATTATCTATGGAAATGTTGCATTTTGATTTTAATATCAGAGTGACATTGGTCATTTTCCACTGAACAGGGAAAGCACCAGCTGAAAATGCTCTGTTGAATAGGTATCATTGAAATGGGAACGTCTAAGGTGCTGGCAGGGCAATTGAGGGATAACAGCCCAATGCCATCATGGCCAGTAGCTTTGCTTGCAGATAAGAAGGAAAGAAGACTGAGGACAAAGTAGTATTGCTTCCACATCTTTGTCCTGCTGATTATAGTTTTCCACTCATTCTTTGCCATTGGTATTTTTCTTTGCCCTTTGAAAGCAAACCAAACAGGGTGCTGTCTTACCACATGACCAATTTCTTTGCATGAGAGGTACTTTTTTTGACTACGGCTGTGTTCTCCTTTCCTATTACCTGCAAAATGGAAGCCAGTTTAATCGTCATGTCTGTTCTTGCTACCATCTAGACAGCTTTTTTTCTGATTGGATATCACCTTCTGGGCTATCATATCCTCCTTGGTTGAGAATGGTGCCACCAGCTTTGACCTCCTTTCTTCCATTAGCAGTCTTATTTTCACGTTCCTGGACCTAAGTCCATCAAGATTTCCAACAAATGATCTCAGAAAACGAGTTACACTTGGTTAATAGTAGCCCCACAAGTAGGATTGCCGCAAAACATCGGAATGTCATCACCAAAACCTGTGTTGATAGGATTCCAGCAATTTTTTTTTCAATCAATTTCACCACATGCCTCTTTAACCATGGATTATAGTTAGATCTGACGGAATTCATGAGCAACTTTGACAGTCATCTTGTCCCCAGTATCCTTACATTCAAATTTCCCACTACCTTCCATTGCTTATTGCGTTTTTAATTAATTTTACTTAAGAAGATTTCAATATACGTCTTAACAATTTTGTAATAAAATGAAGAATGTTTTATGAGAAACTTAGTTACCAAAAGAAAACGAGTACGATGCAAAGCTGATAGGCAGCAACATTTTACAAGCAAGCAATTAGGCAGTCAAATAAAAATCACACACTCCAACATGCAGTTTTCATCCCTGTTGATTAGTATTTCAAACTAACCTGATTGGCATATATACTTGGTTTCTTCCTGGCAACTTCTTGGCATCCATTTGTAATTATATTCCCTTTGCAACACAACACAGTTTTCATTTTCTGCAGCCTCACAATTTTCCTTCTCTGATTCAATGCATGATTTACTATTGTAACACACAGGTTCATCACGGGAACAATTGACAAAGTAAGTTTCACTTTCTGCTAGGTAGTCACCTGATAAGGAAAAATAATTCAATTATGCATTAACAAAGGTAATATATATACCCAAATAAATGCTACAACATTTGTCTTAGAGTTTCATTTTCAGAGATATAGTCTTTTATAACAAGACAATATGCTACATGAGGCAATGAGAATAAAATGAAACAATGCAGTAGGAACAGCTATCACCATAAGTCTAAAGACAATGAAAGAAGTGCCTTGAGAGTGATTTTGTGTAGCTGACAATGAATTTCGAGATCAATGAATGATTATGTAGAATAGAATAGAATATATTTATTATGCTTTAGGAAAAACCTATGAGAGCAAAAAATGGAAAATACAGGAAATGTTCCACATCTTAATAAAAGGCATTTTGACAAAAATAAGGCATTATGGAGATTTTTGCTAGGCTAACAAGTAGTAGATATTCATACATAAAATGTAAAATATTTAATACAGTACACTCCCGATTATCCGGTCTAATGATGGGGAGAGACGGCACGAATAATCGGAAAACACGGATAATCCAAACTTTCACTTAAATATCTTGTAATGCTTTTAGTTTACGTAAAACAAACAATATATTATTATTTATGCAGTTATTATGTTATTTCTGAGTGCTTCCCGGGCTCATTGAGAGCTTTCTTCGTCAGTTCGCGATATTTTTAGCGGCGATAACATGGTTGCACTCGTATTATCAATGCTCCATGTAAGGCCTGGTTTCGAAAACCACACAGCCGTGGCTGTGAGATCACGGATACAGATGAGTGGTTTGCACGAATGCTTCAAAACAACTGCTCGGCGTCGGAAACTACACTGTCAGGCACCTGGCCGCGTAGTTGCGTCTTTCATAAGTTGCCCGGGTTGCAACTGCTGCGCGACATGTATCCGTGATCAAGCTGCGCGGTCGCGCTCTGCGAGGCTTGGATAACAGGAACACGGTGCTCCCATGAATGCGCTAGCGCGTGATAACTTCCGTTTTACGAAGGGGATTCTAACGGAAATAATAAGTTCCGTGTATCCTAACACTAACGCCGTAATTCCGATGATTTTGCGTCCGATTTTTCTTATAAAGATCGCGGAAAAAATTGAGCGAAAGTGAAAAATCATGCACGGATAATCCGCAACCCGGATAAACCGCAGCCGGATAATCGGGAGTCTGCTGTACTAATAACACAAAAAAATAAGATTTAACTTAGACAGTAATGAAACACACACATACATATGCACATTCATGTAGAGAGTTTTGATAACATCACAACTTCAAGATGATAACTACAATGAGTTGAGGAGACTGAATTAAGCCCCAGACTTCAAATAGGAGTACAGCCTTCTTTTAAAAGACTGAAGTGATTGTGACGTCTTTATATTTGGTGGAAGAGAGTTCCAGAATCTAGACGCAGTTGGATGAAAAGATTTGAAACATATATTGATGCGGGCTTGGGGAATTTGAAGGTCAGAAACAGGGCGGGTGGAAATTCCAGTAACTTTTTTGCGGGGGATGAGTAATTCGTACAGGTATGCAGGAGTCTGTTTATGTAGGTAGATACAATAATATAAAATTGAAGGTATGAACATGTTCTCGTAGTAGAATTTTTAAATTGAGTTCAGCTTAGCCACAGGTGACTTTGAAATACCTGGATTTGGTAATCTAGGGAAAGTTGTTGCTCAGGCATAATCTGCTGTTTGGAGTGAGAAGTACTTTACTTTTCACCAATCGAAATTCACTTCCCCCCCACACATCTCATGCTACCTGTCTTTCCCTCCTTGACATCCAATGGTTTCTATGAGCTGTTCAACACGCCGCTTCTGCTGTGCCTCCACCCAGAAGATTGAGCTGAGGAAGTTTGCCGGTACGCTGTTCCCCCAACCCCTGCTTGAGGGACGAGGACTGTTCCAGAGGTTCCTGTCAACACGGCCGCTACTGGGATAATTGGACTGTTGGCACTGGCCAAGATTTTTAAGGATTTTCTCCAATTGGAAGTCAACCCCCCTCCCTGGGTGAATTTTCCCCTGCGGCCCTGCACCTTGTCTTGTTCTGCGTTCGCTCTCTTGCTCATCGGCCTTTAACGGGGTTACATTGCTCGGCCTCAGACAACGATTCTTAAGCTACTTTGGTGCTCACAGGCTGTCCATTTGTACTTAGTTATTCATATCTGATAAGGTTCATATTTGAGATTATTAGCAGTCAATGTTTATTATTGTAGTTCTTGTTATTGAATATATGTTTCGTGAAATGCTAGTTAATTGAACATAATTTTGATACAATTGCCGTCTTACTGCTTATTATTCTTGTTTTGTCGAGTGTCTTCCCTCACATGCTCAGTGACTGATGAAAGGAGTTCCCCTGTGTCTGGGCTTACGTTATGAATTGCCAAGATTCGATGACGTAACACCACAATGTAATTCATTTCTTTTGTTCTCACACTAATTGCAATGTATCAAATATAGGTACCTACCACACTTTGAAATACTTTTCAATTTTACATTTTTAAGCAGACATCCCCAATTTTGTAGCATCTGAACTTTGCCTGATTTCTTTCTACATATTTTTGAGTGAATTTGGCAAACCCCCTTCCCTTGAGTAAATTTAGCTATGGTAATATTTGACTTTTACTGACCACAAAATTATAGCTATGATGTCTGAAGCCTCAAAATTTTATGTACAAATATTCAAATGCATTTTAAATCTATTTTGCGTCTAAACAAGCTTCATTTAAAACTTTATATTGCAAATTAATTTGCAATCTAGCTCCAAAGTCACAATTAATTTTTAGATACAATAGGACACATATTGTCTCACCTGATTTCCATTGCCATTTTTCGCTGTTATTTTGTCGCTCAACGCCAATCCGGAAAAACTGAAAATCTTCACTCTCACTGGCCAAAAGATCTTGAATGGCTTTATTCCGTGGTTCAGCCAATGACCCATTAATTAATGCACAATGGTTTGCTGCATCAGAATAATTTACCCGTACCTGAAATGGAATTGATGCCTTTAACCAAATACATACATAATCAAGTAGAATACATTAAAAAAGGCTACAAAATTGCTATCATGCTTTATAAGTATCATTGGACTCGGAACCAATTTTAAAAATTCACATCACTAAAAATTGTAAACAGAGTAAAAATTTTGGAATGAATAAATGTCAAATCCATTTGCATTGAGGCGGAGAGCAGGAAATAATTCAAGGAAATTTCTGAAAACCCTGATTTTTGCCTTCTTCCACCTCCCTTCCATTAAAAATCCCTCCAGCACAACACACAATACTGTTTGCATCATCCTATACTACAAATTTCCTGTCTTTTACATTAGGTAATCCACCACCACCATTACGAAGCATGCCTCTACCCACAATATATGAGGGACGTTTTTTTCAAACTCCAATGGGCCATGAACAGAAGACGAAATGATTGATTAAAAATTATTTCATTGGTAAAACTTGAGCACGCTTGTGGTGTCCTTTCGACATAATCGCCATGGCGATTGAGGATTTGGTTGTGCCTGTGGACAAGCTTTACTGCAACTTCTTCATAAGATGTTGCCGCCAATGACTTCCAATGATTTTGCCTTTGTCTTCATCGCTTCCATCCAAGCCACATCTTCTTTTCAGCATAAAGATGGAAATCACACGGCACTAGGTCGGCATTGCACGGTGGGTGATCAAAAACGTCCCATTGGAATTGCTCAAGAAGCAGTTGGGATGCATCAGCACTAAGATGACGGGCATTGTAATGGATCAGAACACTTCCAGAAGTCAGCATGTCTCTCCTTTTGTTTTGAATGGGAATGGACGTAATGTTTCATGCTGTTTCACACTCTAGCCACTAAAAATTCTCTTTTATCGGTACGGCAGACTCCCGATTACCCAGCTGCTGTATATCCGTGTTGCGCATTATCCACGCAAGACTTTCACTCTCGCTCAATATTTTCCACGATCTTTATAAAAAAAAATAAAAGCGGACGCAAAATCATCGGAATTAATCCATTAATGCTAGGATACATCGGGCTTGTTATTTGCGTTCCGTGATCACGGATACACGTCCCACAGCAGTTTCCTGGGCAACTTGTGCGAGACGCGACTATGTGGCGTGGTGCCTGACAGAGTAGTTTTCGACGTCGAACAGTGGTTTTGAAGCATTCGTGCGAACCACTTTTCAGTATTCGTGATCACTCAGCCACAGATGAGTGGTTTTCGAAACCAGGCCTTACATAAAGCATTAATAATACGAGTACAACCATGTTATCGCCGCTAAAAAGATCGCGAACTCGCAAATAAAGCTCTCAATGAGTCCGGGAATCACTCTAAAATAACAGAATAACGGCATAATTAACCCCTTAACTGGGTAGAGCGACTATAGTCGCAAACGGACTCCGCTCCCCATGTGGGGGATATATCGCGTTGTGATGAGAAAACATTTTACACCGATAATATGGAAGTATACGTTGGAAAACAAAACCAGGGGCCAGATAAAATTGATTACAAGCCAGACTCAGTTGTAAAAAGACTGGTTCAGTATATTTATAACACTGGAAGAAATGTCACCCTTGATAACTGGTTCATGTCCTACCCGTTAGCACTTCATCTTCTAAAAAATGGTCTAACAACAGTAGGAATGATAAGAAAAAATAAGGCAGAGATTCCACCCATGTTTATCGCTAAATCGAAAGATAGAATAGTTGGAAATAGTATTTTTGGTTTTCAAAAAGAAATGACGCTAGTGTCATACAAACCTAAACCTAACAAAGATGTATTGCTCTTGTCAACAATGCATCGAGATGACATTGTGAATCCTCAAACAAATAAACCTGAAATTGTAATGTATTACAACTCCACAAAAGGTGGTGTAGATGTATCAGACCGTTTACAGTCCAATTACAGTGTCTCTCGCATATCATGCTGATGGCCGCTAACAATATTTTTTTCCTTGTTGAATATTGGCGTGATCAATGGCATTGTTATTTACAAAGCAAACTCAGGGAAATCGGTCAGTAGGAGGGAGTATTTGAATACTCTTGTTAAACATTTGACTAGAGATTACATGCTGAAAAGGGAGAAACAGCAAAATATCAAATTATCTGTGCGACTCCGGTTACGGGAAATATTGGGTTTACTTGAGAGAGGCGATAACATGAGATGCCATGCTGATGGCCGATGTGCTTACTGCCCATCTAAAAAAAATAGAAAAACAAAGATAGCATGCAATACGTGTAAAAACCTCATTAGCCGGGAGCACTGTGTTTTCAACTGCATATCATGTTCCCAAAATGCTGACGGATTTGATGACTGATTGCGAGTTGTAACTAGCAATGTTTTTCTTGTAATCAGAAAATTTTCTTTTATGTTCTCTATGTTGATATCTTAAAATGCATATGATTCTTATGTTAAACAGTTTTTCAACAGAACCTGTCAAATAAATGGTTTATATAGTGCTTATTAGTGTTTATTTAACCGTATACAACCAGTCGGTCTTTTCCCCGCCCCGCGTGCTACCGCGTCACAATAAAAGCGCGTGCTACCGCGGGTTAACAATTTCATGAATTAACATACCTTAGTTGCAGACTTAGAAGTCCATCTTGGCCCTTCGCCTGCAAAGTGATAACACCTATCCACAGTGGTAATAACCTTGGTGATGTTTTTCAAACTGTTGCACCAATCATCAGGGTGACCTATCAATAAAAATTTAACTAGTTGATATTGAGTTTCAGCTCAAATTATAATCTTGCAATACTCTTAGAGGTATAGGTAAAATTGATGACAAAGTATGTGACATTTATGATTTTTTTTTTTAAATCCAGGGGTCATTGTTTTATACAAGGTCATAACTTCGGACAAGTCATTGGCATACCTTTACAGAGTCAACCACAAGTGCACATAATGAGTGAAAATTCAACGGAGGCTAATGATTTTTCCTCTGTAGAATTATCACACATCATTGTTTAATTCATTTAGGAAGTGTTAGCTCACTCAAGTGTTGCACAGAATATGTAAGGAAAGTATTCTATTTTTTAATGATTACATGGTTTCTCCTTACCTCTCTGTTGTTCAAATTGGATCTCCTTCACTGGCCAATTCCATGTTTCTTTAACAGATGACTCCAATGTAAATTCATATTCTGATGAAACAATTACAGGCTCAGGATGAGGAAATTCAATGATGAATATATTTTTATTCGTGACCATGTGAATTCCTTGAATATCTTTTGTGGCAGTCTTCATCTTAACATCTGTGACAGATACACAAAAAAATTGGTGAAAATACTAAAATCATTTAGATTCAACGGCTACATTAAACTTAATGTGAAAGGAAAGTGTTGTGAAAATACTCCTTAACCCATCAATTCCCACAGGAGTCAAATGGCACCCAGTGCAGTGCCGAGCCAATACTCCTGCAATGCACATAATATGTCAGGGACGGATCCAGGATTCCAAGATTTCTTTCTGGGGGGGGGAGGGGGCACAAGCAAGGCTCTAGCCAGGATTTTGTTCTGGTGGGGGGGCTCAAAGATACCTCGAAATACGAAAGGAACGCAATAATAATGAGACCATATTAAAAATCTTGCATATTTTTTAAGGGTCTTGGGGGGTGGGGGGGGGGCACGCGCCCCCCCACCTAGATCTGCCTATGTAATATGTTAATTTTAGCGTACATTTTGGTGCACATACTTAGTAGAAGGTTTTCTCTATTATTCAGTCAGTTTGAATTGTGTTCATTCAGCTAGTATGTATCATATTTTAATAATAATGAAAGATATTTGATTTAAAAAAACTTTGGGCGCTGACAGGTTAAGTCACTTATGTTGCTGGATGGCACAAATTTCACCACACATTAAGGAGGGACTGTGATCTGGAATTGAACAAGACTGCCATATTTTCCCACTAAGTCTCTGGCCACCTCAGCAATGGTTGTCCTTTGAAGAGTTTCAGATTTTAGGGCTTTAATTTAACAAAAAAGATGCCAGGCTACAAGATTTCAGAGTATGCATGTTGGTACAGAAATCCAAAAAAAAGCAATGAGAACATTACAAATATTACTTACATAATGAATGATTACAAGTAAAAAATAACCCAAGATTTCATCATTACGGGTAACTCAGTTAAACAGTAAATCAGTTACAGTCACATGACGCCAAATTCCCAGTGTAAAAGCTGACATTTAAGCACAAAAGGTGATTTCTGATAACTTTTTTCTATAATTCGTATTTGTTACCATTTTTTGGTATCTACACAGCATTAGCGCAAAGATGGTATATTTTTATTTTGATCAATTGAGCAGCAAAATTTGAATATCAGAGTGGTATTTCATTTTTCTTCACTGAATAAATTTCTAGAGATACAAGGTCCCAAAGTCGCCAAAAATGCCAACTCACGTTCTAGGAGGCTACGACAAACGGACAAACAAACAGCCATATCTCAGCAAGTATTACCAAAGTAACCGTAATATTTTACCAATCATTAATTGAAACACGTATCACTGCTTGCTGAAAATTTCATTGAAATCAAAATAGTTGAGTGGGGACCACCACACCTCTTCACATAAAATGACCTAAGTACAACAATGAACAACATAATATTTGGTAAGGAACATGGTAGACTAATTGATATGGCATTTAGCTATAAATCTAAGGGTCAGCAGCTCTAGCCATCAGGTTACAATCTGGGTCCCCTACCAGGGAAGTGTTGAATTCAGATGTCTGTAGCTAGGTCTGGGTTGAGATAAGCCTTCGCCTATCCTAAACCAACCTCAGGTTGAAACACTTAGATATGACATCAGGTGGATGTGACCAAACGCTAAGGTCATATGAATCAAGATGGCAGGGGTGCAGCTAAAAATTAGGGCTAGGGGGGGTTTTAGGAGCAATTACACTTAGGGGTGAGGGGGTATTGGATACCCACCAGGGTAAGTGGGAGTTGTGGGGGCCCTCCACCAGAAAATTTTTAAGATTAACGGCACCAAAGGGCACCAGGAGAATCATGTTATAATATCCCAAAGCAAAAGTTGAGGGCTAAACTAAAGTTGCCCTCCTCACACCACTGAAGAAGAGATTGGGCTTCATCTGAAATATTTTTGCCACTGCTGAGATATTAACCCAGTCCCATGGAATAGAAAGTCAATGGCCTAGCTATCACACAAACGGATTCTACAAGTGTTGTAAGTTATTCCAAATTTCTATATGGTTATAACTCTTTTACCGGTAGATAAATTTGCCCTTGTTTGTTACACAGAAATGCTGGGGCGGATTTATTCATGGGACCAATTTTGCACAAAAATTGTGATTTAACACTTAGTATTTCCATTGTTTAAAAAATGAAATACCGTATAGGCGTGTGAAAGAGGCGCACACATGTAAGAGGCGTACCCCTATTTTGAGCATCAAAGCTATAATGTAACCGTCGCCGTTTGGCAGGTGACATTACGGGTTGAATGGACCCTTAGAGAGAGGGAGAGCTTCACCTCATGGTCAAGCAGAGGTTTATTTTTTCGTATATGTGTGAGTGTGGATTGTTCCTGTGTGCAAGCGAACGATGTGAGCATGATTCATTCCCCCCCCCCACCTTCAATTCCCGCTTTCCCGAGTCCCCAAGTTGTGAAACGAACGAAGACATCCTCTCCCCCACGGTGATATAACTCGAGAGAGCATCCATTTACGGACCCTCCCACTGCCCCCACCCCAGGTACACCACCCAGACTTTTGGGGATAAAAACCCTGCGACTTTGGCTGCCAGGAGGAGAACGATTCGGGTCACGTGGTCACAGTGGGCGTAAGATTGCCAAACTATAGGAAGAAGTCGGCCTGGTTTTTTTTAAGTGTTGCTGGCGAAATACGCAGCCGGAGGAGGTTTAGGAAGAGGGATGTGGCGTGGGTGGACAGGCTAAATTGAAGCGCGACAGGAGAAAGGAGACTGACTGGTAATTTTCCATCTTCAAAGGAAAGCCGTCCCACGCTACCCCATCAAGGAGACACGGCGGAAGGCAACGGCCCTCACCAGGAGCCGCAAAGAAAAGCAGAAACTCAGCCCTCAGCGTTGACACGACCCGGATCTGATAAGTACTACTGCCCCTGCCCCAAACCACAAAATAAGACATTTCCCTCCCCCAAGATTTAAGAAGATTCTGGACCAGTGTCATCTACGAACCCCAAAATTGTTCCCCACATTCAGTGCAGAAGAGCCGTTCCCCCACCCCCCGATCTTTACTGTGTTCCGATTCCCCCTAATCTACCCCCCCTCCCCCCCCCCAGTGTGCGAGTGTGCATGCGTGTATTAGTTTGTAAGGGCAAGGTACGTTTTTCTTGTGATTATACTGTCATTTAACTTTGTGATCAGATGGTGCAAGAGGAACTGATGAAATCAATCGGGTGAGAATTAGTTGTTTCACTTGTTTGCTCAGTTTTCTTTTGATGTTATATTCAGTCGATTCTCGCATATGCCCGCAAGGAAGCAGCAATCGGATGTATGATTATGTACTTACGATTATTTGCTGTTTTCATTAAATTTGTGTTAAACAAAGGATTTGTGGAAGGCTCTCGTTCTTTCAAGTGCACCGATCACCAAAAGGTCACTCATATGTCCCTTTCCCTTCTCGCGCACCCCGTCCCCTTTCTCTCCCAAAGAAAAAAAAATCCCTTCCCCTTTTCTTGTCCACCCCAATCTCTCCCACTCTCCCCTTGACCTGTGACGAGAGGTCACAATGAAGAAAAAAAAATTTGCAGCATTTTTTTTATCCTATTGTGCGGTGCTGCAGGCATATGCCTGGAATTTCAACAGTTATCGAAATTTACTCTTTCAATGCTAATTGAAAGAGGAATTTTTGATAACTGCGGCGGTAATAGCGGCATAAGAGGGAGTAGAAAGAGTTCTGATCCTTTCTTCGCATATATGCCATTGCTCTACGATTCTAGTCCTACTCATGAACAATTTTGCTTAAAAGCTCTCACAGAAGTATTTCAATAGAATTTCAGCTGTGGAAAATTTTAAGGCATAACACGACAGGCACATGGCATGAACCTTCCCAAGAGATTGGACAACAATCGGGGCAATCTCAGCTACGTAGGATAATAACCACATCGTAGATTTGACAAAACCACACTCAGCCCTCCATCAGCCAATGCCTCTGCCGTTTTTTTTCCCTTTCCCAGACCCCACAGGAAAATAGGAAAATATAAAGTTACAGGGGACCAATGGAAACGTTTTTCATCCCTACCCCATCTCACCAACTGACCTTTTTTGGTCTCAGGTTCAATGCTCCTAGTTTCTGGAGGCCAAATGAGTCACCTACTGAGCTTGAAGATATCTCAATATCTTTCAGCAATTGTATGACACGCACGAGGTTCTAAAAAGAATGAGACCTAATGCGACGTATATCTGACAGCATTTAACTTTTTTAAGCTCTAGTTGATTAACACAAAGATTTATAGTAGAGATGTGCGAATAGTATCCGCGAATACTCGAATACCTCGAATACTAGAAAGTATTCGTTATTCGAGACCTCGAATGGTTATGCCAAAAGGTACCGTCTCGAATACCTCGAATACTTTGAATTTCGCGTCATACACTGTCGCATGCACGTCGTTGAGACTTGACTCGGAAAAATGTAGAGAATTGTAGCCGTTAAGTGCATGCAGCGCCATTTTTGGCAAGTTGACAAATTACATCAAATTCGTGGATTAGAGCAGTGAAAAGAGTTTGACGTGGGGAACCGAAGATGATCGGGTGAAAAAATCTGAAAATCCCCGGTTTCCCCCACCAGAAGAGTCTCAGTGCCGTGGGATAGTAACTACGTAGCACAATTCCCCAAATCCGCTACCCCCTCCCTCGTGAGAACTTCCAAAGATAATTGTTGAAGAAGAAGAAGAAAATCTGGTGGAAAAGCATGTGTATTTTGCAAAACACCTCGGATTGTCCGCTAGCACTTGACAGTAAGAGCGCGGGTAAATTATAATAATAATGCTTTATTTGCCATGATAGATCAGACACATAGAAATACATGACCGATATATGGCATGTCAAAAAGAAATTTAGATACATATTGCATGGATTTGAAAAATAAATATTAAAAACACAGACAACTTTACATAATGACACAGACAACTTTACGGATGTAGCGAGCGAGCACTGAGGCGGCCAGTGGGATGGGGACCGGAAACTGACGTCACCATAGGGAATTTACATGGAGAATTGGACTTAGGCACTTATTGCTTAGCTGAGCGCAATTTACTTAATTACTGAATATCAATAGGACTAAATAGGACTGACCTTTTGGATGTGTTATCTGATGATCTTGTTTCCTATTGTATTAGTTTAGAGAAAAGTGATTCTTCAGTACATTTTGAATGTCATATTCATGCTTGGTTAAATTTTAAGTTGAAAGTTAATTGTGTGATACTTCGATCTACGCTCGAGTGTTACTTCCCAGGAGTTAATCTCGACATACAACCTTGCTGATCTTCACGATCAGTTCTCAAATACGTGTCTAAAGAAGACACATGCCTGATCACCAATGTAAGTACATACATCTAAATTAAATTTCAATTATAGAATATATAAGTGGGCTTTATCTGAGGAAAAGTTTAATTATACTCATCCATTTGTAGTCGAGCATCATTCTCGATACAACTTTTTACATAACTATCACACTGAGTTTAGATCGAAAATGAATTTTGGATCAGTTTTGAAACCCGTCGAATTTACCTACGTGGGATGGGCATTTGATATAGCTACCTGGTTTAATAATGCATTAAAAGATAGTAGTCATAGGAGGAAACAATTGTATTTGTATGGCCCATCCAATTGTGGCAAAACCTCATACATAGAGTCTTTAATAGGGCTTCATAACATGAGGTACGTTTTTTTGCCGGACGTAGGTAAATTTGCGTTCCAGGATTTTTTTCCTGGTTACCACAGGGTAGTTTTGTTTCAAGAGTTTGATTTTAAATTTCATTGTTCATCTATGTTGAAAAGGCTTTTGGAAGGGCTAATGGACTTAGGTGAGCGTACTTGAACCTGCTAAAGCAAGCTATCTGTTGAAAATAAGAAGTTGGATGAAGCCAAGTATCAGATGGGCTTACCGCTGAAATGGCGTTTGGTAGATAAGAATGTATGCATCAGACAGAAATCCATCAGTAGCAGTGTAAATGCCGAGGTGGCATGCAATCATTTTTTCGCGAGGTGGTGTGCCCTCTTAGGATATTTGAAAGAGATGTTAGTTGAATCAACTATTTGCCCAAATTGTTTCCATAAAATTAAAATATTCCATTAATCAGCTAAATTCCTGTTTGAATCCTTTAAAGGAAATCTCAATTGCTCGCCAAAATCCTGGGTTTCCTGCAGCGTAGGCAACCTAGTTAAACATTTCCGCATTCATCGTTTTTTTCGTCCCTGCTGAAAAACGATAGATCGAGGTTCCACGGTATACCTTTTTATGAATACAGTCATCAAGGGAAATAGAAGAAAAAAACGTACGTTTAATATGCTTTGCGCAATTCTGGTATTCGAGGTATTCGAAATTCGAGGTATTCGAATATTCGAGCAATGATTTAATATTATAATTCGATATTCGAGTTTGACAAATCTGCTATTCGACCCATCTCTAATTTATAGTTAAAACAAGACTACTAGTATTCAACATAGTCCAAACAGCACAATTTTCGAAGAAACAAGCGTAGCATAAGCGCATTCAAACAAGACGAGACAGACTGGAAACTTCAGGCAACACAAACTGCGTATATCACATTGCTGCGCCTTCGCCCTTCGCTTTGAAGGCAATGACGTCACATGCAAGATCGGACGTGTTCTTCCCTTGCTCCTTCGCTCATAGCCTTGTAGCTTGAAATACGGCAGGGGAGAGAGCACGCTCCTTCCCCTCGACCACTCCTTCAGCACTCTTCACTTATAAGCATTTCCGATTTCTTCTATCCACCATTTAGTCCAACATTGAACACACTCGCTCGAATTTTTTAAACCGCAGGTTTTGGCACCAATATAATTTTCAGTTGCAAAAATCCTCATATTAGTGTCTGAAGATGATTTCTGAAAAATAAGGTCCTCAGGGTAATGGAAATCGCTCGGCAAAACAGATGTTGACTATTAACCAGGTATGTCCTTCAAAACTACACGTTTTTCTACGTTTGATAAGCGATTACTGTATGCTGTATAAATGCCACGGGATGTCCACTCGTGGCAGTAAATTTTGCTCGCCCTCCGGAGTAAAAAACCCAGTTCAATCTTTTCCATGTTCATCTCTGGGGTACCGACATGACGGTGCGATGCTTACAGGAAAAACAAACAGGAGCATTTTAAAAATATGTCACAAAGGGAGAAATTCCCCTGCCTGCCGCTTGTTTTTGACCCAGAGTTTCATATAACTGACTCAGGCTAAAAACCAATGCCACTCAGTTCTCCTTGGACTTGCGACCGGTGAAGGGGATGGGGGGGGGGGAAATAAGAAGTTTGTATAAGAGGCGCACCCCCATTTTCGGCTGCAATTTCTGGGGAAAAAGGTGCGCCTCTTACACGCGCTTATACGGTACTGCAAACTTCTAACAAACAGCCTAGGCAAAGACATGTGATATTGAAATGTATTATTGTACGGTTTTTCCCTTTTCTGTATTTTAATTGTATATATATACTTATGGTAAACGCATCTCCTAATGTCTTTTGTTTTTTTATATTGCATCTTTTTTTGTATGCAAATCTTGACGTAGCCATGCATTTGTATTTTGCCAACGGTGATAAATAAATATTATTATTATTATTATTATTATTATTATTATTATAGTACCTTTAAACCTACCTTTAGCGGAACCTGAGTTAAGCGGAAACCTGTCTTATCCGGAAAATTTTGTTGGTCCTGGCGGTCACAATAGGGTTTTACGTGCATTGGTGCCCTCTCTTAAACGGAAACTGTCAAACGCGGAAACGGAATCGATTCCCGGGCGCGTTTCTTGGTTAAGCGGAATTACAAAAAAAAAATTCCATGGACAATTTTTACCGTAAGGAAATAAAATCCTAACATGCTAAAGCCCTCTCCACAGAAAATAATCCAAAGGAACCAGCTAAATGTGTCGTACGTTGACAATGTGTACGTCATTATTGACTGGCATCACGTCGCAGGAGGGACTCAGGACAATATTGCATCAACCTTGACCAAAACACTTCCGCGTCTCCCTAAACCTAGTGTTAATCCTCCTCCAGTGCCTTATGTCCCTCGTCCCTAATGTAGTGAGTTTCGTTTCACGTATACATTGTATCAAATGCTCCACAATACTCCACCCCTCTTCCCTCCCGCCACCTCCTTTCTTAACCATTCCGCCAACCCATGCCTGCACACTTACCTCCCCTCCAACTTGTAGAACCCTCTCTCTACATACGCAAGCATTTTGTGCATCCTTGCTCGCAACCGAATAATAAGAAATCATTCTCCTTCGTGCTGCCGACAAGGTAAGAATACAACGCGGAATGCTAAGAATAAAGGGAACTGCTGACTGATATCCGCCATGCCACGAAACGTACTAACGCTGAAAAATAAACTGGACTTGATCGAGTGCTTTGAACGAGAAAAGCTCTCCGTGAAGCAGATACAAGAGAAGTTTAAGTGTGGAAACACTCAAGTTTATGAAGCAATTAAGAAGAACGAAATCAAGAAAGACTTTGAAAGAGGTAGGTTCTAAGAAACATATTTCTTCTTTTCCCATGCCACAATAGTTTGCAAAACGACACACTATAAAATAATTGTTGTTACCGTCGATTATTTTAGGCCTTAGTTTACATTCAAAGAGGAAAACACCTATCTGCGAATATGAAGAAATAAACGAATTAGTTTGGGAATGGTTTGTGCGAGCAAGATCGAGGAATATTCCATTGCCAGGTCCAATGGTCCAAGAAAAGGCCAAGGAATTTGCAGTTTCTTTAAGAAAATTGGATTTTAAGGCCTCCAATGGATGGCTTGAGAGCTTCAGAGCAAGACACAATGTTGTTTGGAGCAGTGTTGTTGGCGCGTCCAATGACGTTGACATGGAAACCGTAGAGGAGTGGAAATGTATGGTTCAAGTAAAAATTAGAGACTATCAACCATGTGATATCTTCAACGGGGATGAAACCGGAATGTATTTTAGGGCTCTGCCGTCTAAAACATTGTGCGTAAAAGGAGAAAACTGCAAGGGTTTGTATGCATTTCCGAGTTCTATTTCTAGAAATTAGGGTAAAATTTCAAATAATGATGTTGTATTTACACCTTTTCTTTATTCTGTAGGTGGGAAGCACTCAAAGGAGCGTTTGACCATTTTCATTTGTGGGAATATGGCAGGGGAGCTCCTAAAGCCTCTTGTCATCGGGAAATCAGCTCGACCACGATGCTTCAAAAACGTTGAAATTGAGAAGCTAGCGGTCAAATGGAGACATAATAAAATAGCATGGAACACGGCTTCGATCATGGAAGAGTGGCTTAAAAGTTTCAATGCCGAAATGAGAAGGAAAAATAGGAAAGTCATACTTTTCCTTGACAATGCAACCTGTCACCCTAAAATTCACCTTGCGAATATGGAGCTAGCCTGGTTTCCGGCAAACACAACAAGCATCTGTCAGCCAATGGATCAGGGAGTAATTAGATCGCTGAAGGCACAATATAGGAAGTACATGATGCGATCATTATTAGCTGCTGCAGATACTGCGAATTCAGTATCGGAGGTGACAAAAAAATATCAGTGCTGGATGCCATTAATTGGATTAATTTATTAGTGAAAGATATTAAAACATCAACTGTGAAACAATGTTTCGCCAAAGCTGGAATTCTGCCAGAACTGATCCCCGAGGAAGGTAAGGAAAATAATTTACATCCTAATATATCGCCAATGTAAATGCATATTTACGCATTTACAGGAATATATATATGATCTTTGCTATTTTAGAGCCAATGGTGGATATAAGCGAATTGCAGCAAGTAATAGGCATTGACATGAATGCTGAGAGATTTGTGGATTTCGACAACGATCTTCTCACGAGCGATGAAGATGGTTCCTTAACAGCCAATAATAAAGAAGACGAAAGCTGTGACACCGACGAAGAAGTGCCCTTATTGTGTGAAGACAATAAAAAATCGTATAAAGAAATGTTGGTCTCATTAAAAGAATTAGAAGAATGCAATCTCACCAAAGGTAATACTGATTTGTATGATATCTTACATGGGGCCATTGGCAACGTAGAAAATTGTATTTCTAGAAGAAAAAAAGGAAAGACAAACAAAAATGACTGATTACTTCAAATAAACAATTTAAAAATAATGCGATGCTGTTCTTTTATTATTTCATTATAATTTCGTCTACGTGTAGAATTTGAGTCAAACCAACCTTTTAGGCAACGCATGCAATAGACGTGATATGACTTTCGCGGCCTTTTTTGAATTGTCAGACCCTGAGTTAAGCGGAATACTGTCTTATCCGGAAATAAGTGAAGGGCCCGAGAGATTCCGCTTAAAACAGGTTTCACTGTATTTGCATATACCATTAAACCCCAATTTTTTTCTATATACATATATGGCCTCTTCATGAAGAAATCACAGAATCTGTGAAATACGTAGTCCATTCCAGCCTCAAGGTTTACAATTGTAAAACTATTAGTACATATTAGATATTTATTATATTATAATTATGCATAAAATAAATGGGAGAAAATTATATGGTACACTGGCATTTAGCATGTTGTACAGTCTGCCAATGATTCTTTAACATCTTCTCAGCAGTTCTGAGTTTAAATACGAAAAAATTATCGAGTGCAATCAGTTCACCATGCCTTGGTGATTTTTACAAAATTACCAGTACACTAGGATGGGGAATAAACTTAACTAAAGATTCCTCAACATGGATAGGTTAATTTTGAGTGTGACATTTTAACTCTAAATAGGGTGGTTTCCTATTATTTTTTTACTGCCTAAATCGAAAGATTATTACTTCAGGAGTACGTATGTCATGCTTTTAGGTTTTTAAATGATGATATCTATTTTTTGCGATTAAATGAAAGGTGAAAATTTTCAATCGCGCAAAAAAGCGAAGACTAAGTATGAATACTGGGAAAAGTCTGTGTGACGTCATTCTGGTTCCAGCTGCTGTCATGGGAGACGACCTTGGTGTGAGGCTTTAAGCACTGCTGCGATGCAGGATGCTAGCAGGTGGCAGAGTACCTAGATGGTAGTGCTTGGCTTAAATAAGGATTGTTAATACCCTATCAAACGAAGGAAACTTTCTAATCTTAGGCAGTTTTAATAGGTGACACGTTTCCCTGAGCACAGGGCCTCATGTATACATTGGTAATCTCAGACGATGTAAAACTCCTATATACTCCTATAGAAACTAGGTCCCTGTGACGTCACGTGGAGTGGCATCGCATGGGTGCCAATCTGGCCTTTTTCAAATGAGGATAAAATTGACCATTGCCATTCATCTAAACCGGTATTTCTAAAACCAAATAATTTGTATATTATGAATACACTATCGGTGGGTACAAATCGCAATAAATGTCTTTCGTTTTCTTTGATGAAGGAAACTACCCTATTTACAAAAGAAAAGTTTAGCAAGAATGTGCTCCTTCAATCGATGACTGTGCACAGATTGTGAACTGCTTCATGACACCTTCTAAAACAATAAATTGCTCTAGAGTGGATAGTCTTTTTCCCATTCATTAAGGTCGTTATTTTGGTGATAAGATCTATCATTGCATTTTAGCAGCTTGAAGTGTAGCTAGTGGATCTTATTGAATCTCCTCACCATGTAGCCTATTACCTTATATCAAGACCTATGGTATCACTGCTAAGCCTGGCAGGAAATGATTTCTGAGGCAAAATCCAATTTCAAGCCATGACCCCTAAGGGTGCGATTCATAGACGGCACTTTAGGCTAAAGTATACTTTAGCCGGGCTAAAGTCTGCTTTTTCCGTTTCATAAACGCCACTTTAGAAGAAAAATGGCCGAATCGTCACTTTACCGTAAAGTGCCCAACCGGAGCTCACTTTAGGGCTAAAGTGTCCTTTACGGATAAATAAATATGGCGGCACCGGCTGTTATTGAAGTTGAAATATGAAGATATTTGGGTTACGGAAATGAATAGGAACTAATTTTTTGGTGAGAACACAGCAGCAGAGTGGCATGTTTGAAGAAATAACCAGACACGTAATATATGTCTTTTCCCTGAAAATATATCGTGTCGGTATTGATGGAGATGACCCATTTCTTATGTTTCGAAGTTAAACTATCGGTCGTGTGATAATTACAACACAGTAAGTGGTTGGACATATTGGCATAATTTATGTTGCATTTGTACACAAGCTAATTGTTAAGTACTTCTGTTATTTATGCGTTTATGTTCCATGATTTTCCTAAGATACTTGAATATGATAGCAAAATTCTGTTTACATTGGCGTCAATAGCCTTCGTACGCGAAGACTTGATTTTCATGTCGTTTGGTCAGCCAAATGCTAGCTTCTATACCTTGCATTGCATTTTAAGCGTTTTTATTCAAATTTAGCTTAATGTATGCCGTATGCCTCCATATCACGTTTAACAGGTTTCTGTGATTTTGAAACTATATTGAGTCGAGTTTCTGTTTCCTTTTTCGACTATGCATTTGAATGTTTATAATGATGATATAAGATCTCGTCATGAAAGGCAGCAAAAAAATTAAAACATACTTTCCTTCATAATCATATTATCTGCAGCAAAGCAATGTTTTCTCGAGGATGTAGGATTGTTATGAAATTTCATTTACACAGCATCACAGACTTCATTGACATTTTTTACTACAAAATTCGTGAATGGATACTCGGGTTAGGTATTCACATATGTCGAGGCATCATTTGAAGCAGACAAAGAGATATTTATTGATATAAATCCATTCTCACATTCAAAATGTTTCATTGTGTGGCCATTCATTCATTGGTTTTGATGATGTGGGTATTCTTGAATGTCCATTTCTCTAGTGTAGTATATAACGCCTTAGCTCAGCATTCTAAGAATTAAAATATTGGTAAGCAGAAAAGAATTCAGCAAACACCCATACCTCATTCAAAATATGTGTCCAACTGAGACAACCACTGATCGGTATATCTTCAAATAATTGGTACAGTTTCAAGTTAACGCGAGAGAATTTCACTATTTCACCCACCTTCAATGGAAGTACACCATCAAACTTCGCCTAGCATGTAGTCCTAACAACCGTTTGCAGTTAATCATATAAAATGTCGTGAAAATATCATCATTTGAATATTTACATCGCTGGAAACATCGAAGGGCAATGCACGAAGCTAATTAAAAGTGAGCTTTTATTCAGCTAACTCAGTCATTAACGTACAAAAAAGGTAGTGGGGAAAAGCTTTCAATGATGCAGTATTCATTTACATTCGCACATAATATGAGAAAACGAGAAAATGCAGCTTAATAAAATCTTAGCAAAATACAACACGAAAACCCAGTCGCTAGAAACAATTGTAAACAAGTACGCATTTAAAATCGTGTGTCATCTTTTTCTTCACTTTTTCGCAGCGTTCATTGCCAACACTCAAAATTTCAATGCATGATCGAGACTTTAGGAGCTAAAGTGCCACTTTATAAAGTGAGATCCTTGAAACGACTCTGCATCGAACTTTAGCTAAAGTCTCACTTTACCGTAAAGAGAGACTTTGTTAAGTGAGCAATTTCAGTGTCGTCTATGAATCGCACCCTAAGACTCCAAACGTTGTCACCCCATGGATACATCATAAGTTCGTAAAGTGAGAAAAACAAAATGACAATGCCTAATGCCTCAAATCCCTGCTATTAATGATTTAATATAGTCTTCATCTAACTGAAAGCTTAACGACATTGAGTTCGTTTAGATAGGGGATTTTCCTACTGTTCCATTTTTGAAATAACTTGTATAATGAATAGTTGGGAAGAGGTAAAAAGTATTTTCTTTCAGATAATCATAATCATAATCTTGTTTCAACATGTACTTTTGCCTACTATTTGTAAATCTCATTGTAAAATTTATAATTTTCAACCTTTTGCATAATTGGGTTTAACTCATCTCTACTAACTTACCAAAGTGGTCATAAAATCCAAAAATGATTTTGTGAACCAGATGTTCAATTTTGCAGGTAAAATTTACTTTAATTGCAAAATATTTCCTTGGGAAATGTCTTCCTTGTTTTTTAAACGCTTCCAGGGTCTCACAATAACTTTGAGTGGGACAGATGTTCACCTCCTCATTGGTACAAGTTATCAGTGTATCTGAAAGTAAAAATATATAAAAGTTCACAAAAAGGTATAATTATAAAAACAAATTTAAGTACATTACAATGTACAAAAAGGATAGCTTACAAAAGGCAGGGTTTGAATTACTCATAGAGTCAAGCCTGGGATATATAGTTTTAACAAGCAAATTCAAGTAAACAAATCCTAACTCAAAATAAGCTAAATGAAGGATTACAATGAAAGGCATACCATTTTCTCCTTGTAGAAATATACCAGAAAGAGGCCATTCATATCTTTTTACTAGAGAGATTATTTGTATTTCAAAAGTTGAAATATTTCTTCCTTCCTCAAATGGAACAATTACTTGTGGAAGTGAACTTCTGTCCCATTGAAGTTGAAAAATACTACTTTTTATACCTTTCCCATTGATAGTCATGCTGCTAATCTCTGAAAAATTGAAAAGAATATTATTCTTGTATAGAGCAAGGGATGGAAACCTTTTAAATAACTAAAAGAGAATGCCTGGCTATACACAATCACGGGTTTTCATCCATGCTCCCATTTATTGCTTTGCAATATTTCATTTTGTATCTCTCATTATCAGCTGTTTTTCTGAGTTCAAAGCATCCAAAAGCTGGAGAAGACCTATAGAATACTAAAAGGCAGAAACGTGAATAGTGGCTTTCATATAAACGAGTTCTAACATGTCCTCATGCTGAGCATAATCTCTTTTGTTCCAACGATGAAACCAAAGCAATGATAAAACATGTATGTTGGGGCACTTATGCTCCATTCATGAATGAGATAAATTCCAGTGACCTACATAATGAGGGTACATATTTTTCTTTCACATTATTATATCCCAATTTCCGACCTGGTTGTAACCCAGAAAACCCCTCCTGTGGTTACGCCATTGCAATGATTTGAGAATATGTACTAATAAATCATGAGAACATACTCAATATCACATTTTCAAGTAATTGGGTTCATCCAGCTGCACTGAGTAATCACTAATCACCCCCAACTTCTACCCTGAATTGCAGCAGATTTTCTATTTTTTCTCCATTTTGCAGTTGATGCTATTTAGAAAAATAAGAGGTTAGTTTTATAACTCGCTACGTCCATTCAAAATATGGTTACTTATGTGGTGCTACAGAAAATTTGGAGCTACCCAATGGTAGATCACTCATTTGCCAATGGGGATGATGATACATACATGAAATGGCCAACTATCTGCAACTCAGCTCACTAGTCATTATAGGAGAAAAGCAGTGGGCATGCTGCTTCGTATACTATGCATGTATGTATTCCATGAATTATACAACCCCACTAGTTCACGTCATTTCAGAGTAGATTTTGACCACTAGAGTTGAAAAAAAGGCATTGGATCCCACCCAGGTGGTACCTCACACGTGGCTACATCTGTTGCTGGCCTCAGTCTGACCAGTGGAAACAGATTCATCAGAAATCAGCAGTGCCAACCATGACGGTGGATCATGCAAGTGCCACATTCCAGTGGCACTGTACTCCAAGGGCCTCAATAATAGAATGTCTCTAGACTCTGTTCACTCAGGCCCGAATTCTTAGTCAACCCTACGTATCCGTCCCTACATAACAAGAGGCCCCTACATGCGACTCTCAGGTGACCCTACATAAGTGGTGGGGGGTAATTCCATCTTCAAGTTCTCTGAAATGATGTGGATGATGGCACAGCCCTCATTTTCCACTCTGGCTGTTTAATGAGACCTAACAATGAAACTAAGAAAAGACGTCCGATAATTTTTGGGCGTGTTGTTAGGGCAACGGCTCAAGGTAAATAAACAATCAGTGTCATCCGTCAGGACGTGGCGGTACATTAATTACCGCTACAAAAACTCTCATCTCGAGCCAAAAAAAGAATTATATTGTCTTTAAATTATTTCAAAAGCAGTCTGTACAAGATGTTGTTAAGTGCGGGGCAAATATGATCATTGACGTGAGAACTTACATTGCATCATCAAGGTTCGTTATTCGATTTTCCTTTCTGTAGTTAAGTTTATTATGTGGCAAATAGCTGTATGAAAATACATTTTCTATGGTTGAACGTAAATGATATTGATTCCTCAAAAGCGTACCAAGAGCCAAATGTGAAAAATATTAATACATATCCGCAGAAACAAGGTGATGTATACACTATGTTGTACTTATTACTCTTCAGCCAATTTTGTAATTTACTTCACATGATGGGTATAAAGTGGTAGTATGTATTATTGCTTTTCTGCTGTGTTTCTGTACATTTTAAAATGGTTCGTGTGAGCCCGTCTCCCTCAATATTCATTGTAACGTAGATTCTTTAATCGAAGTGATCAGCAGACGAAATTTGGGCCGCCACATTTTTGTAGGGTATAGGGCTGGTTCGGGTACCCTACATTAAATAGGGCCCGTTTAGTTCCAAAAACGGCCATATGCAGGGCTTGATGTGGCGTATGTAGGGCGAGATCGGTTTATGTAGGGGCTGATGACGTATCCAGGGTCGGTTGGCCCTACAGGGTCGACTAAGAATACGGACATTAATCTTTAGGTCTAAGTGAGTATGACTAATGCAAGTGGCGATGAGAAGAGGTAAAGTTTCTCGACAAGTGACTTTCCCTCTGCCAATCATAGGACAACAGGCATGACCTAGAGCTTTGGTTATTCAGTCACTCTCAGACCTCCATTGTGTTAACATTGTGAAGCTGCTAGCAGTTTTGCCAAACCTCAAGTGTTCTCTTTATTCACGGCATTATTTCCTTACCCCATACATCAGGTCTAAATGATATTCTCTGAGGAATGTTGAAGACATTGACAATGAAGCAAGCATCCAACCCTCATCAATTTTTTTTGGCAAAACATTCTGACTCGGGGAGACCACGTACCTTTCTATGTCTTTTTCAATGCCATAGCTTTTATGGTATTCAGTATGCCTAACGCTTCTTGGAATCTGCTAGGCTTACTGCAATTGAAATTAAATTAAAAGTGGGGAAAAAACCATCAAGTTGAAGACTAAAAAATATATTGCCGAATCAGAGCATTGAACCCTAGTCTGCACAATGAGAGTTGACAAAGCTAACCACTACACCACACCTTAAGGAAATTCCGCAGCTATTTTAATAATATTTACGTCATGTTTAATGTACATACCTCATGAAAATTAATTAATTACAGCTAAACTAAGGCCCATTCAATGGAACCACTATCCATTCTGAGAAGTGGTGTTATTTTTCTACAAAAGCGATGTTATTTTGCCCTGAAATCGGTGTTATTTTAACGGCAAAATAATTAATGTTGATTGAGAGCCATCCTTCCAGTGGCCCACCCATAGCCCTAAAATTAGGATATTATTGACCGGGAATAATTTAAGCAATAATATACATGGAGTATTGACTGAATTCACCCATTTTACATATTTTATCCTTCACATAAACATACATCTAGCTTACATAGAGATAAATTACTTTTAAATGTCTGTAATTTCAAATGAAATATTGCTATTGAGATCAAGTTGTCATCTTTTACATTTGTTCTCTTATCTGTTAACACAGTGCTATAGTAGGAAAGAAATCTTTCTCAGTCCATGTTTGCAGAGGGGATCCAAATTGCTTAAAGGCACTTAGACGCAAACAGTGTCTCAGATATTTTACCTCCGGGATTGCTTTAATTATATCCACTGAACCCCAGGAATTTTGCATTTGTAGTAATTTCTGTAATTCTCCCAACCCCAACATCAACTTCTCTGTCTCCATTGATTCCAAGCCATGAATTTTTTGTCTTTATGTCTGTACACGGAACTTCTTGGGGATCAAAAACTGAGATCTTTTCAAATACCTATTTTTCCACCTAGGTCTTCTACAATAAGAGAACTAAGTTTGGTTGATGCCTTTTCAGCCATCTGCATAGGTATTGACTTTACAGCAGCTGCTTTAGAGGATGTAATGTTTTGCAGATGTAATAAGTGGTTTTATCAAAAAAAAGTACTCTTATGAATATTCTCAAGGCTCATTTTTAACTTACATAACCCTTCCAAAATGGTGGAGTTCTTTGGTCCTCTCTGTATGGAGCATTTATGTTGGACATCTGTTAAGAAAGGTCTTGCAGATAATCAAACACTCTCAACACCAACCTTTTCTGATCCTTCCTAGTGGGCATTTTGCATTATCTTAGACTCTGAGGGTAGTTGGTCTCCCTCCTTTCGTGGTTCATACCAGCAGCATTGGTTCGCTGTCAACCCATGCTTTGTTTATATGAATTAGCTATATGGATGATTGTTGCTTGCATGTAAATTGCAGACTTCCAATTGAATTCCTCATTTTATTCTGAGAATTTTTGGTTGGTTTCTGAGAATTCTGAGAATTTTTGGTTGCAGCATTGGTTCGCTGTCAACCCATGCTTTGTTTATATGAATTAGCTATATGGATGATTGTTGCTTGCACGTAAATTGCAGACTTCCAATTGAATTCCTCATTTTATTCTGAGAATTGAAGAAGGCCCAAACACGCGATTGAAGGCGAACAAAAATGACAAAAAATCGTTGTGACTACAAATCTCTTAATGTTCTCTATTTTAATGCGCAATCAATGCGGAACAAAACTTATCAAATTGAATGTGCTATTCAAGAACTTGAATCCGATATTGTGATTATTGTCGAACATTGGCTAAGAGAGAATGAAATCTCTGTTCTTACACTTCAATATGTCAATCTAATATCCTACTACTGTTGCACTCAGTGTAAAGGTGGTGGTGTTTCTATATATGCAAGACCTAACTTAAGTGTTACCAGTCTGAATCAAATTCATAGTACTGATAAAACGTTTGAATGCTGTGGTGCCATTCTGAAAATCGGTAACTACAAATATGTTATCCTTGGTGTGTATCGATCACCTAGTAGCTGTGTATTTGAATTTTTTGAAGCCCTTAATGATGCTCTTACGCTGGCATCTACTCTCAATATACAGGGTATCTTATTATATGGTGATGTCAATGTTGATCTATTAAGTGTCTCCCATGATAAATGTGATTTGACAAATCTATTTCAAAGCTTTGGGCTTTCTGTGCTGAATAATGATCCCACTAGAGTTACTACTCAATCTGCTACCCTAATTGATGTTCTTGCAACTACTCTACTGCCCTCTTGCTTGTCAACTACAACTTTTAATATTGGGTTTTCTGATCATATGGCATTAACTTGCTTGGTCAATTTTCCGTCTATTGTTCTCAAAAATAAGCCTAAATTTGTTAGCAAAAGAATCTTCAACATTGCTTACAGACACACTTTCTTGCAACTAATATCTGATGAATCTTGGATGGATATTTATACAGCATCTGATGCAAATGAAAAGTTTAATCTCTTGGAATTCAAACAATGTAATGGACCTTTTAACTCTAATTTCTACTCTAAGGAAATAATGGCTGAAAGTAAATCGCTGCGAGATATTTACTACCACTGTAAATCAACCGATCCAGACCAGATGGAATCATATAATATGGCTCTAAAAAGATTTAAACTCAAGGTGGTTGAGCACAAAAGGGTAATCAATGAAAATTACATTTCTACTTCAAAAAATCGTACCAAAGCAACTTGGGAAGTTATTAAGAATAATACTAAGTCTACCTCACATTGTGTCAACAACACAACTATCAATTTCAATCATCAGTCCACATCTGATCCCGATGTTATTGCTAATTGTTTTAATGAACTCTTCTGTAATTCTCCTCGAAGCCCCACCATAAATTCTGCGGCCTTTACATCTCGCACCCCTTTTCCCTGCTCAATGTACTTACAGCCCACTGATGCACATGAAGTCATTAAGCTTGTTAACTCCTTCCCCAACAATTGGTCCTCTGGAATTGATGACATCCCTATGCCGATCATTAAAACTGTAATCCATTATATAGCAAGTCCACTAGTTGATATTATTAACACCTCTTTCCTAAGTGGTGAATTTCCCTCTCGCATGAAACTAGCCATAGTATCTCCTATCCCAAAAAAAGGCTCATCTTCAGACCCCAACAATTATAGACCAATTTCTGTCCTTACTGCTTTTTCCAAAATTTTCGAAACAGTGTTCTATTCCCGTATCATTTCTTATCTTGAATCAAAAGATATCTTACATGATTCACAGCATGGCTTCAGAAAAGCAAGATCGACAATTACTGCCGCATATCAATTGTTAAATTCCATCTATAATGCCCGAGACAAAAATTTACATTCACTTGGAGTGTTTTATGACTTGTCAAAAGCTTTTGATAGAGTCAATCATGATATTCTCTTACTTAAGCTGGCCAACATTGGAATGAGAGGAAAAACCTTGGACTGGATAAGATCATATTTAACTGGTAGAAAACAAATTGTGAAATATACGTGCCGGTCACAGTATAGTAATGATATCTCATTCTCTTCTCCTTTAGATATTAATACTGGGGTCCCCCAAGGTTCCATACTTGGCCCCCTCCTGTTTATTATTTTTGTTAATGACCTACCAAACCTGTTTCCTCAACAGGATGTTGTGTTATATGCTGATGATACTTCATGTCTGTCACATTCTAGAAATATTTCTATGCTAACAAGTAAGAAATGCAAACAGAAGCATATTAAAAATACGTCACTTAGGGAGAAACTCCCCTGCCTGCCACTTGTTTTTGACCTAGGGTTCAGATGAATGACTCATGCTGAAAACTAAGGCCTCTTAGTTCCTGATGGACTTGCGACCGATGAATGGGTATTTAACTTATACCTTCTAGCCTAATTAAGATGGGTAAAAAATATGACATCCCTTGTGTTGTTACAGCAGTTGTAATTGTATGTGCTGCAAGTGAAATTGAAACTTTAGCAATTTCTATGACTCTATTATTCCACATTTTCACGGCAATATTAGGCAGTTGCTATGTGGTTTATAGAGTGGACAATCATATAAGAAGTAATTCTACTGATTACTGTTTAAAATCAGTAATTTGTACTCATAATTAATTATTTTTTATGAAGTAGCTGCAGTTTGGCTCAGTTTATACTTTTTCTCAGTACTGTTACTCTCACCGTAAATAATCAAATATCTTCAGACAGTCACCAAACCATGCTCTCATACAGAGGAACCTCAGTTGCACCACACTCCAGATGTAAAGATAAGAAAGTCGTATGGTAGAGAGAAGTCTTGCTTCAGTCCTATTTTCCATAATTCCATAAAAAACTCAAATAACAAAAGATGTTATCCCTTTTCTAGACTTCTGAGGTTAAAAAATAAATAACAGAATAAAAACAAAAATTTACTAAAAGAAACACTATTAGTATTCTATGACACTACTTATTGTACAATCTGTTAAGATTTCTATGAAATGTATATTTCGTAAATTCGCGGACAATGCCGTTTTTTTATCAACAGAAAAAATTATCTTATGCACTTTTTTGTAGTCAAGGGTTTGTTGTTTTACTTTGTTGTGTGTCTCTTAAAAATGGTTGAGAATAAAACTCGAAGTAGATAGTGGATCCTGATTTTTTCTCCGGACTAACTGTCGAAGCTTGTGTAGTTGCACGAAGACTTTGTCCACGGGTTACCGAAATAATATTTTTTATCACAATCTTCAACGATACTCATAAATAATTTTTCTAAAAACTACAATTTAAATAAAGAAAATATAGTTTGCCTCCTTCATTCACATAAATACTGAATATTAATGTAATCTTGCACTTTTTGGTAACATAAATGTATACTACCAACCCTGAATATGTAAAACTTAAATTATTGGATTTAATTAAAGTATAAGGGCGAAGACATAATAAAATTAAATTATTCCCGTCCCATTTGGATGATTTTGGGATCATCTGGCTTTGGATATCCGTGGGACATCCGATAGATTTCCTGATTGCAAACGGACCTAGGTAGGATATAGTGGACATATAATAGATACCCTACAAATCATCATCATCACTGGTCAACAATCCTAGGATTGGTTTGACACAGCTCTCCACTCAGTTCTCCTATCAGCTAATCTTTTCACACCTACGTATTTCTTCTTTCACTTCTCTCTTTACTTGTTCCATATATTTTGTTCGAGGTCTTCCTTTTCCATTCTTGTCTTCCACTTGTCCTTCGACGATTGTCTTCATCAGGCCATCATGTCTCAAGATGTGGCCTATAAGGTTGTTCCGTCTTCTTATTAAGGTTTTCATGAGGCTTCTCTTCTCTCCTACCCTTCTTAGGACTTCCTCGTTACTAACTCGATCGATCCATTTGATTTTCATCATTCTTCTGTAGCACCACATTTCAAAGGCCTCTATCCTTGCTTTCTCCGCTGCGGTCATTGTCCATGCCTCACTTCCGTATAGGAGCATACTCCAGATGTAGGTTCTTATAAATTGTTTCTTTACTTCCATATTTAAGTTTCCCGCTGTAAGCAGGTCTCTCTTTTGGTGGAATGCTCTCTTCACCTGGGCTATTCTGCTGATAATTTCTTTCTTGCTTCTCCCGTCACTAGTTATCTTGTTTCCCAAATAACAGAATTCATCCACCTCTATCAGTTTTTGCCTCCCTATTTTAATGTTGGTCTTGACTTCTTCTCTTCTGCTGCATACTAAGATCTTGGTTTTCTTCGTGCTTATTTTCCGTTGATATCTACTCATTACCCTACCCATATTAACCAGAATATTTTTCAAATCCTTATCTGTTTCTGCTATAACGGCTATGTCATCGGCAAATCTTAGCATGCTTATTTTTTCTCCATAGATATTCACTCCCAATGCCTTTTCTTTGATTTCCCTACAAATATCCGGTGTTTTTAGGGTTGACCTTTTCCATGGTACTTCTGATATGTATTTCAGCATATAAGTAGCATCGTACAACTAAGATCAATTCACGTGTAAATTGACTGGAAA
Organism: Ischnura elegans; assembly: GCF_921293095.1. NCBI lineage: Eukaryota > Metazoa > Arthropoda > Insecta > Odonata > Coenagrionidae > Ischnura > Ischnura elegans. The sequence goes on from NC_060253.1 coordinate 57,384,031, forward strand.
TGTTAGGGCTTTTTGCATCGTACAATTAGGTAAGGAGTTCAACCGAGGGCCATACGATTAAGAGAGTACAGTGAGTCCTCGTTTAACGTCACTTACCGTTCCCGAAAAATGTGACGATAAACGAAATGACGTTAATCGAAGCATAATATCCCATAAGAAACAATGTAAAAAGTGAATATCGGCTCCTAGATCTCACAATTCCTACGCGAAAAAAATGTTAGCGTATCATATCTGGGGCATTTTTTACGGTGGGAATGCCAAACTATCGCATAAATACGAGTTCCTGTCTTCATCGACGACAATAGCTGCAGTGACGTAAATCCTTCTCCATTTTTGTATCTTCCAGCATTTGCTTTTCAGCTTCGCTATGGTGGTTGCCCGAGTGAGCGTCGCCTGGGCATCATAATCGCTGAAAAATCGTCGCAGTTACAGGAACCAAAATTATTGTGAACTCGGCAAAAAAAAATTAACGACAAAAATTCTGAGTTCTACACGGAAAAATGCCTTGAAATCACTTTTTAGGTTCCTGAAAACCATTATGTCAAGTAAAACCTTGCGCACCTACGCAAGAATTCATTTTGCAGAAATTTTTTGCTAAAACCGTCGTCGCAATTAAGAATAAACACACCGTTTTACACTTTGCTCAGACTGACTGTATTGCCGTCCACAAAACGAACAACCTGCAACGCCCGCGTCTTCGCCTTTTTTTCGCGCGAAATTTAAAAGACTTGACGTTATCGCGAAGCGTAGGTGCGATAAACGAATGACGGTCTCAAAATTTTCGTGACGCTATCGCGAAATGACGTTAAACGGGGTGACGTAGAACGAGGACTCACTGTATTCCCTAATAGTAAAACATGTATTTACTCTGACCAAACCCACTTTTGCCTAACCACTGAGGGTTGTTCAACTTATAAGTACCGATAGGCTTCTTTACAATAAGTTAGTCAAGGAGGTTAGCAGCAGAGACAGAATAAAAGAATAACACTCACCAAAGTCCCATAATAATTCCAGTCTAGTAACATAGATCACTGCTTTCCGATCAAACTTCACCTTGAGCACTATTTCCTTTGAACTAGAATTGTTATTACTACAAGATGATGAAGATTTAAAAATGTTCCATTGGTCATGATCCTTTTGATTCAAAAGCACCTTAATATTGTATCCAACATCCTTCAATGCATCCACTAATAAGGGAAGAAAAGTCCAACAACTAAATATTTTCAAAACCAAATGATTAGTATAATATTTTATGTGGTTAATTCACTTGTTTTTCTTGTATATACTTAAAGTCATATGAGCTTATAGTCAAGTAATTTGTAATGAATCTAATCATGATTAATTACTTTTTTGGGAAGACATTACTATTTAAAATAAATTATATTTGTCTTTTGGTAACTGTAACTGAGCCTAATATTTTTTTTTCTGCGATTGGACTGTAACTGGCAATATGTATGTAGGTACCTAAAAATGTTGACAAAGAAGATAAATTCAGTAGTAAAGAAAAGCAATGTAAACCAATATATATGCACATATATGCATAATTTCCCCTTTATAGTGAGCAAGTATATTAATCCTGATATGGTTCCTGCAGTTTGTAGAAATGAAAATGGTTTCAATTTTACTCTGCTATTTTGGATTCTGGATTTATAGTATGGTTTGGCAACCTGTAAAGGCTTGAAGGTCATCTGATCTAATTGGCTCAAATATACCTGCAAGCCACATTTTCAAACTAGATAAACAAATTTTGCACATACATAAATACTAGGATTTACCAAGGTATTTTCTTAGAGTAATTGTCAGTGAAATAAAGTAAGAAAGAAAACTCTCAATATGGGCTCTCATTTTGTACCCATAAAAATTTCTTAAAATTAATAACTATATGTAGGCTATATAAAATGCTTTGGGGCCCATATGCATTCTGTGGGACATGAGTTAATGGGACCCCTGATCCAGACTGTGCAATTCTGTTTAGATTTTTTAAAATTTATTTTTATTGGTTTATTGTATGTGTGTTCATTATTTTTTATTATCTATTATCTGTGAAATTATTTGTAAGACTATTGTTAATGGGTTATCCCGTAAATAAATGAAATGAAAAAACACTTACTGTTACTTTTTAAGGTGTTAGGATTCCAATGGTCCATACTAAATGGGAGTCCTTGATGTGAAAGATCTGTAGACCTGGTCCACTCTTAAACAATAGGAAGTAAATATAATTAGTTTAGGGTTAAAAATAATGATATAACAAATATTAAGCCCCATATGAACATACAAAGACTCCCTTCACACAAGGCCTTTTTGTGAAACTTCCAAATCGTTCATGTATTCAGTAACCGATGTGTCTTCCATATGAGAGTCATGCCATGGAACTGGGTTTTAACTGTAATTTGTGCAAAGAGCAAAAACTCCTCACTTTGGCAGGGGAAGAAGAAAGGCATAAAGGAGAATAGTATAAGGTCTCGTTTCTTCACACTTATTCCCTTAAGTAAACTTATACTTTTAACCCTTGAGCAGGCGTGCCTGATATTTTTACACGACCGGGTGCGAGGCATATTTTGTCCACGATATATGCATCTATATGATAAAACTCGATTTATGTTAAAATTTATCTTTATTTGTAGAAATTAGTTCAAGCGTGTACATTTATAGGTGAAATAGATATAAAGGTACACCGGTGGTACAGCTGGTACACGGCCGACCGCACGGCATAATTCATACGCCACCGGTGTAGGGTTCCTCTCGCCGATCTAAAAAACAATTGCTACAATACAGCTTAGTGCTTTAAAAACTCATGCTATGGGTAGTCAAAATGGCATTGTAAGAATACATGAGGCCATTCAAAAAAAGCAAAGCACAGGGTACATGGCAGGTCGCACAGTGTACTTTGTACTCCAAGGGTGTCGGTTCCTCTTGCCGATTTAAAAATAAATTAGCTACAATAAAATAAAAAAAACTTGGACTATGGGCAGTCAAAGTACATTGTAGGAAAACAGGAGGCCATTCTAGAATGTATGTACAATGTTGAAATCCTTGGTTTCCGAAGATTGGCGTACATACTTTATACACCGGCGTGCCCGCTCGAGGGTTAAGTATGCATCCTGGTGGAGCCAGTGATAAACTTTATGTGATTAGATAGGCAACATTATTTTGCATGAGTGTTGATGTTCCAAAGTGATGGATGGAAAGTCAAGGAAGTTAATCTCCTGCTCAGTTTCCTTTACTTCTATTTAGCCATTTAAGACTTTCTTCCTCTCATTGGTTAAACTATTATAAAGGAAGAACTTAAGATCTGATGCTTTCCCGGTGAATATACTCTAAAAAGGCTATTTGGGTTTCCAGCCGGGCGGTCTCTCTCCATTCTTCCGACGTTTTGGAACACGAGTCAAGTTCCATCCTCAGGGCTAATAGTGAGTGGATGAAGTTTGCCAGCTTATATAGTCTTCATCGGTTGGAAGGTCTAATGTGATTGATTAACATGAGTGTGGGCAGGTGTACGTACGTTGGGGAAATGGGGAAAATCATTAATGCCAGGATCAAAGAACATAAGAGGCACCTTAAGCTCTGCCAACCGGAAAAACTCAGTAGGGAAGGATTTTTTGTTACCACAGACATTCAAAGACTTAACCCAAATTTAAGTCTGAGACAATTTGATCAGTAGAAAAGTGATTTACTTGCAACAAGCCAGGACAACAACAAGAGCCAAACCATATCCATCTAATGAGATGATAAACGATTTCTAATTGCCTCAAAAGTTCTATTCGATGGATAAAATTAATACTGAATCTCTAAAACCTATGGTAGTTAACAACCATTCCTTTGACCTATGTATTCATATTTTTCCGTGTGTTTTAGGGCCGTATTCTTAGTCAACCCTGTAGGGTCAACCGACCCTGGATACGTCATCAGCCCCTACATAAACCGATCTCGCCCTACATATGCCAAATCAAGCTCTACATATGGCCGTTTTTGGAACTAAATGGGCCCTACTTGATTTAGGGTACCCGAACCAACCCTACAAAAAAATGGCGGGCAAATATCGTCTGCTGATCACTTCGATTAAAGAATCTACGTTACAATGGATATTAAGGGAGATGACCTCACGCAAGCAATACGCCCGAAAATTATCGGACGTCTTTTCTTAGTTTCATAGTTAGTTCCCATTACGCCACAAGAGTGGTAAATTGGCGCTGCGCCATCATCTACGTCATTTCAGAGACCTTAACGACGGAATCACCCCCCACCACTTATGTAGGGTCGACTGAAAAACGCATGTAGGGGCCTTTTGTTATGTAGGGACGGATATGTAGGGTCGACTAAGAATACGGCCTTTAGTGCTTCTTAGGTACTGCAAAAGTCATTTAGTCACAATTCTCTCCAACATTATCGAAAGAGAAGCGCTCTAAAGTTCGCACACCTTTCTAGCCACGCGAGCAGCCACTTCATAGACAGTAGGCTCCTCGCCTGCATTCTCAGATCTAAAAATATCGCGAACAATACAAAAATATTTAATCTCATCTCTAAAAGTTGGTAACATCGATTTGTTTAGTGCCGACAAGAAGCCAAAAAAAGGCACAAGTCACCTCACTACGCATTCGTTTTTACCTTCTACCATCTGCCTATTTATTTTATCAAAGATGATTGCCCTCCCAGGTACACACACAGGATGAATTTTGCTGTATTCTGGACATAGTAGGGGGAGAGGCGAGTGGGGAGGGGACGCAAGCGCCACTCTTCTTTCCACTGTGGTGCGTGGGGGTTGGAATATTTTCTATGCGGATGCACACTCAAATTTAGAATTTTGTGGCTTAACGGAGGCAGATACATCAAAATTCATGAAATTTTTAAAGCAAAGGACAGTTACTTGAAAAAATCAATAGGGAATGACCATAAAATATTAAATTTTTCAATTTTTGACCGTCCCCCCATAAATGAAATTTGAGCGAGGGTCAGGGGTTCACCTAGAGGTCACAAATTTTTTAGGCCTTAATTTGTATCAGTCCCACAACTTTTATTAATTGGGCCAGATGGATTTGAAAAATTGATTTTTCTGATCCACCCTACTCCACATGCTACTGTTTACTCAATGGGATGTCTATGACTTACCACTTTTCTCTCCCAAGTATTGGGTAAATTTTTCATCTTCATTTTTTGTTCCATACAATGTAAAGCATGAACTTCCAGAAGCAAATATTGGAAATAATGTCATATTTTCTCTGGTGAATGTCACAGATTGGTTGGTTGCTGTAAAGACTGCTTGCACTTCCATTGGGTCATTTAACTTTTCTGTTATGCTGTGATCTGAAAAGATAGTTCAATAAAATGATGTAAATGGTGAGGAGTTAGCACTCACAGTGATGCTTCTAAAAATTATCACTGTCTGTTCAAAGAAAATCCTTTCATAACTATGTTTGTGACATTTCAGTATTATTAATAAAACATAATACACTCTAAAAATATTACATCACAGATTGTTACAAGCCATTAAAATTAGCCAAAATACTTGAATATTAGGTACTTTGATGATGCAAAGTTTAGGCCGTACATTATGGGCGGTCATCAAACAACTTTTTTCGAAATTCAAAGTTTGACATATGTCAAAATGTAGCCTGAGGTACCAAATGAACAGAGAAAAAATTTTGTTTAAATGTTTTTTTTCAGCCGATTCTCCACCAGTCATGTCTGAAGTTGTCGAGAATGAAAATGTTGAAATATTAAGATGCAAAGAAAAAAAAACTAAAAATTTCTTAATTAATGGCATATATTTTATATTATTTTATACGGAGATGAGGAGATCCTTACCTTAGGATGGGAGAGGGGAAAAGTGTTGTTCTATATAAACGGTAGGGTCATATTAGTGCGATCATGCCCATACGAGTACACCAAATTAAAATATACGCCATTAATTAAGAAATTTTAAAAGTTTTTTACGTTTCTTTGCATTTTAATACCGGTGATTGTATAAAAAATGTGAGTATTCGATCTATGTTGCTTAACTCATCAATTTCAGACATGACTGGTGCAGAAAAAACGTGAAAAAACCATTTAAAGCACGGCATATATCGCTGAAATAAGGTAAAAAAAGAGGGAATGTGTTGCGGGTTGCATACTCTACAAATAAATGGCCCCGGCACCACCATAGGATGTCAACCTACAGGAACAAAATTTTTTCTTTGATCATTTGGTACCTTGGGCTACATTTTGACATATGTCGAACTTTGAATTTCAAAAATACCTGTTTGAATACCGGTACATTCCATCTCAGGAAATAGAATATTTAATAAAATGATGTAAATGTGATGAGGCACAAAGAAAAATACAAAAGAAAACACACCAGCAGGGTTTCGGATTCTCATTAAACCAAAAAGGAAGCCTATAATGTGGATACATGCGGTATATTTTCCTTAGCACCAACTTTTTATCCACAGTTATAATCAAGATTCAATATTAAAATTCAGATTACCGATTTCAGATATGAAACTGGAATGAAACTGAAGCTATAGGTATTATGCCATGGACATAGACCAGAAAAAAATTACCTGATCAAGTTCATTATTCCTAAAGTAGAGAAAAAGGCAATTATGTGTTGTGGGATGCTTATTACCCAAGAAATCAATCTGGAGTGGCACAGTATTATGTCACCTAATCAATATAAAATAGATTGAACGAATGTTTTACGGTAGAAAATGACCTGAGGACTAATCAAAGATATTTGCGGGAATATTATTGCAACACAAATTTCTTTTGGTATTGCTTCTACAAATCTTAAAGTAAATACTACCTCTGAATTTTAAAGGAAAAGTAAAAACAAATAATAATAATAATTCACAATGATAAAAATTTTCATGAATCTTAATTGATATAATAATACCGGCAATATTTTGTAACTTTAGCAATCATGCCTACTTTAAGGTTTACATTAGGGTTTAGGGATAATGAGTAAGGACAAAGTGACCAAAATGTATTATGCTTCGAGCTGAGATCAAACAAAAGTGGAGATTACGTTATGAGGTTGATTTCAAATTCCTGGTCAATATCTACTTTCTTCCAAAATATGTAAATTACCAATACCAGCTGTTATTTGGAGGAATTGTTCCATAAAGAAGCTACGGAGGATTAATAGAATAATAATTTCACAAAAATTATACTTTAATCATTAGTCATGATTTCTCCTAGATGACTACGTGACATGATGGTTGTGAATCATAGTACATATAACTTTTTTTAGGATTGAATAGTTATCTTCAATAAAAGATGTTTCACATTTTGTTTTAAATTAATAAGAAGAAAAAGTGAAGGTTAATCAAAGCCATGGTTAAATTTCAAATGATCCCCATATATAATATACTGGGATAAAAATTTTCGTGCTACCTAAAGGACCTAATTCTGACACATTGTTTTAGCTGAGCATTTTGCATCACCACATCCACATTTACAAAACAACATGAACTCATTTGACACTTGCAATGTGATTGAATTAATTTATCATATTGGCACTTCTACTTACAGCAAATAGGTGGATCACTGCTCCAAGTTCCATTGTCTTGACATATTAAGGTGACATTTCTCCCATTTTTTAGTGGTATCAGTTTGTCTGTAACATTGTTCCCATTGTATGAGCAAAAGCAATGAACTTTGGTTTCTGATGGAACAGGAAAAGTTAGATTAATATCATTTGAATCTAAGGAGCAGATGGTATTGGCATATGATTCTGGTGCATGACATTCCTTCTTTAAGTTACCAGTATCACCATCTACAATAAAAGATGGAATCAATAGGAAACAAATCTATTAGTCCAAAAAAATTATTTCACACATAATTAACAGATGGTCTAAAACAACTATTTTTTTCCAAAGATAGCCCTCAATCCTTAAATTTTTATCACCAGCACATAAATCATTAGACAAAAAAGAGGTCATGGGCTATCAGTTACCACATATTTACAGCTTTTTGTGCAGACAGGAAGTATGGAATATTTGATTCAAGGTATAGACTACATATCCTTTCACTGAGTTACCTACGAAGTTCAGAGGTAGTATAAGAAAATGCACACTGGGGATTTTAGTGGGGGGTTTACCAAGACTTCACCGCAATAGAGTGGTTTCCTATTATTTTTTATTGCCTAAATTGAAAGATTTTTACTCCTGGAGTATGCATTTCATGCTTTTAGATTTTTAAATGACGATATCTATTTTTCATGATTAAATGAAAAGTGAAAAATTTCAAGCGTGCGAAAATCCCATGGCTAAGTATGAATTCTGGGAAGAGGCCATGTGATGTCATTCTGGATCCCGCTGCTGCTGTGTGAGGCCATTTTGGTGCGAAGCTATGAGGGCCGCAATGATGCAGGCTGCTAGCAGGTAGCGCTTGGCTTAAATAAGGATTATTACTACCCTATCAAACGAAGGAAACTTTCCAACCAACGGCAATTTTAATAGGTGATTATTAAGAAATGTTTCCCTGAGCACTGTGCCTCATGCGTGCATTGGTAATCTCAGACAATGTAAAACTCCTATCTACTTGTACTTGGAAAGTCCAGTATAGCATCTAGGTCCCTGTGACGTCACGTGGAGTGGCATCGCATGGGTGCCAATCTGGCCTTTTTCAAATGAGATTAAAATTGACCATCAACATTCGTCTAAACTGGAATTTCTAAAACCAAATAATTCGTATATTATGAATACACTAATGGTGAGTAATAAATCGCAATCAATGCATTTAGTTTTCTTTGATGAAGGAAACTACCCTATTTGAACTGGAATACTAGGCTTGTAGGTAATTTGATCAATGTATTACCAAATTCTTTACCCTTTTATGTCCAGTATAACCTTAGCAATATCTCGCTACATCCTATCGTCAATTCACGTTCAAAATACATCTCAAAGCCTTTTACAGGGTGTCAACCTTCATCTCTGTTTGTATACGTCATTTCTGTATTCAAATTTAGCCATCAATGGACAAGTACTAAGCATATGGCAGTTACGGAACACATTTTTGTAGTATTTTATGAAAATAAAAATATATTTAAATGTCTTTACAGAAAAATTGTCAATAATTAAAGTGGAATAGACTTTTAGGTGGGTCCACCAAGACACTACGTAAACATCTCCTCTATAAAAATTACAAAATATGCTCCACAAATTATACTGCACTGTGTGATGATGGTAAAATAAATTGGGCTTTCCAAGCTGTTTACTGGGAACAGAAATTGAAAATCCCTATTTTTTCTTTAGTACACACTTAAAAAAACCCTTGTCCAAGCAAAGAAAAGATTTTGATTACATCTAACTATTACGTGTTTTAAAAGTTGTTGCAGTAAACACTGATATGTATTTTCAATATCATAAAAGTCATGATAGAAAATGAAATAAGGCTGGTAACCATATTCCTAATGAATTATTCGCAAATGTGTAAATCAAGTTTGTTACAGTATAGTGGCATATAATATGATCATCACCGCGTGGTTCAAGGAGCTTACAAGAGCATTGATTAAAAATATGAGCACAAAATGGTCACATCCTGTTTTCTCTTAGATTGCTTTTTAGCATCAATGAATGTCATTTGTGAAAGCAAAACTTTTTAGACTTAATGTAAGAAAACCATTGGTTTTAAATTTTTCAGTTGTGGTGGATCTCGTTAACACATTTGCAGTGGCAATACCCACCAATGTGTCACACCTCAGCTCCGCTAGAGGGATAGCAAATCTAGAACATAATTCTCTGCATTTTGCACTTGTCACCTTTTAGCAAAAGAAGTTAGTGCCATAAAACTTGGTGCTCCTATTCTACAGATTTAAGATAAATCTTGGCAGACTGGACAGTATCACTGTAACAAGTCGACCATCCACAACCCATCAGGGTTAACCCATCAGCTAGCTTATATTTTGCACTCATTGTATACATTCCATATGTTACACAAATCCACCCCTAGATGCTACTTCTGAATGGAGCTTGACAACAAAAGTTAGAAATTGCAATAAATATATTGCATTCATGCCATCTGGGTTCCACATCCCACGTAGCTCCATCTGATACTGGTGTTGGAGTGCGTAATATTTCTTGATGCTTTATTCATATTGATAACATATGTTGGCAATTTGGATTATCATCTTCTTTTGTTTTGAAAGTACAGCTGCCTATTGATAATGCTTTGCATTGTGCTTGGTTTTTTATGCCACTTTATATGTATGTATCCAAGTGTGACTATGTTCTTTTATGTCTTATAAATTCTGTAATGAAGAAAGATTTTATGTGTTCATTTTCTTGTGGTCTGCTCCACAAGAAATCAGTAGATAAGTGAGAATCCAATTAAGAATTGAAAAAACCGGCCTAAGTACTGCCTTGATGCGACAGACCTGAACAGTGGCTTGCCCTGTGTTCCCTTCAACCTGCTCCCTTTTGCAGGAGGTTTCCGAATGAACCTTGAACTTTATACAACAGCTAGAAGTAAGCACGCAGCAAGGGTTGCGGCTTCGGAGGCTGTGCGCTTCCACCCATAAAAATTTTATCCTCATATCGACTACCTATAATACATCTGCTATGGAAACCACTAGCCTAGGGGCATCCACCCTTTGACACGTCATTTTTCCTCATTTTTTTTCATAATTTCTGCCAATAGCAACCCACAGACATTAGAATTGTTGTATAACTTTCATCATAATGTAAGCGGCACATAAAGCTTACATATTGAAACATAAGGTTTCCTAACAAGGGCGTACCCAGGATCAAAACTAGACGGGGGCAAGCCGTGGTCGTTCAAGTTGTAATGCAGAAAAGGTTACGCAACCAAAATTTCAAAAACATTATAACAGCACTTCATTGGTTTTTAAAATTATTTGCTCGGAAAAAATATATTTATCTTGCTTACATGTTTTATACTCATATCACTTTTCTTGGATTAAAAGGAAATTTGTTAAAAAATTTCAATTTTAAATAAATTTATTTTTCTTCCAGTGGGGGCAGCTGCCGCCTGGGTACGCCTATGTTTCCTGATGTAAGCAAGTTGACAAATAACATCAGTATAGGCAACCCGCATACCTCCCACACACTCCCAAAGCAAATTTTCTGGTTATGCGCCTGGCTAAAAGAACGTGAAGTCCACCTATATAGTGACCCAACCACAGTCTGAACCAAGGAAGGGAGATCTGCATCAAACATATTAATTGATAGAAGCTCTGCATCAGACAAATCAAATGGGATTTGATGGGGAGAGCTTAATATTTGGGGAGGAAAAAAATTCACCCATAAATGAAGCAATAGTCAAATCGAATTATGTCAAATTTGGTTATAGCCACCATAGCCACCTAGGTTATACGCACCTATTTGCTCGTGATGCTAATAACATCCGCTGCATAGACGCTCAACAATGCCCACTGAATCAAATCGGCTCATCTAGTATTATAAGGTCTATCTAGATGAACGGATTTGATTCGGTGGCCGATTGTTGAGCGTATATGCAGGGCAGGTATCAAATTGCGACCAATGCGATGGGAAAACGTTAATTCAAAAAAATGATTTTAAAAATGTCAGAATTAGCTTATTTCTTTAAAAAAATTGAAAGGGATGAAGTACAACAATAAATATACCTACCTTTCTGAAGAGAAGATGAAAAAAAGGCCGTAAATAACAGCAGATCGAAAAAATACATTTCCATGGTTAAAAGCTTTGTCCACACCCGGGGAAATGCATATTAAGACTAAGAAATTCATCAATTAGGAACAAGGAAATATACATACGTATGGTGATCAGTGATATTGCTCGCGATAGCCGATGTTCAAAACCGCTTCCTTTTCCTCTTCTTCTTTCCTCATCTTCCGCCGAAATTTACCCTCGTATCTGTGATCGAGGTTGAGAAACGATTACTCATATTCAGATAACGTTCATATTCTCAGTTTCTCGCATGATTGAAAATTGTGTCGAAACTGGTCTTATTAGGAAATGTTCTGAATTTTAATTTATTGCTATCTGACAACTTATTATGATGCGAGTCCGCCCGCCAAATATTAAAAATCATGATAATTGAATCAACTTCTAAATACATGAGAGCACTATTCCAAGACATTTTGCCATAAAATCATAACATTCCTCCACAATGATATCAATTCTTTAAAGTCAGCGGATGTGTTGAATCTAGTGCGCATTAAACCATTTCCGTACCAATTTGTTTCCTGAAACAGATGGCCATAGCGGAAGGCAATGTCCCTAAAGTTCTTCACCGATCTTGGCTGAAGGCAAGCTGGCAAGCAGGTTGTAAATATTAACCAGTAAATACAGCCATACAGCTCTTGAGCCAAGGGGACTGCATACGGGCGACCCAATGCCATCTCTTAGAAAGCGCATTGCTGTAGCCACGACCCCACGACGGTCGCACTTCAATCGGCTTTCAAAAATGTCCGCGGCGCGGTGATGAGTAAAATGTCATCCACTTTTTACAAATATTTTTTAGTAAAAGTTGTGTAATTGTGAGGAATAGCATTGAAGAGTTATGAATTTTATAAATCACATCATCAATAACGTAAATTTTGAGTAATAACCCTAATTATACCTTATTTCTCCGCGAAACTCGGATCAATTTGTCTGTCAGCGACAAAAATGGCGATTTCTGTGAACCCATAAAAATGCACGGTGGTTGACAAAACGAATGAAGGCTACTTCGAATATCCTCCTTTGAAATATTCGTGGTTGCTGCCAAGAAGCATAAGATTAAAGTACGTAATATGATCGTTGTAAGAACCCTTTAAGGGTAATACCTAATAAGGTTCTTGCATGGGTTCTTTGTTGCTGCAGTCGAATTCAGTCAAGGAGGTTGGTATATTCCTTTTAATATATTAGCAGGCTCGTGCTGGACCCCTTCTTAGGGCGGTGGACGGCCATGACCAGAGGGCGCCAGCACTATGCTGGGGGAGGACTATCAGAATGATCCAGAATGAATCATATTAATATAAATTATTCCCTCGTTTACTCAATAAGGTGTTAATTATGCTGTTAAATGAGGTATCATTGAAATCAAGTTATCTGCTTAATGTTGGTATTCTTACTGTAAAAATTGTATTTTGGAAAAGGAGGGTGCCAAAGATTTCGAGGCTGGAGGGCGCACCAGGATACATCCCTGTGTCCCAGCTCGGGACTGTACATTAATAATGTACTAATCATGACGTTTTGGTTGCATTTGGTTACTTACACGAGGACAGCATTCCAATTCGTCATATACCTCAGCTTTATCACACTACTTGTATTCTTCTCGGTCTCAGGATTAGTCATTCTATAATAATTCATTTTTCCATGAATCTACATACACAATGATGAGGAAAAATGATGCAGGTAGCGCATAATATTAAAGTTACAAATGCGAGTCACCATCATTAAAACACAGACACATAAAAACAAAAACTTGCACAGGAAAAAATAAAACTCGGAGCTTTCGAAGCAGTAGCCTCTCTCTCAACCAGAGCACTAAATGGGGAGAAGAAAAGGAATGCAGCGGACAAGGGAAAGGAGAGGGACTTATGAGGGGGAGGGGTAGCATGAGATGTTCAACCCAGGGAAGCTATTGGCTTGCAGATGCCAAATGTGTGCCGATTCGATGGGTGTGGAAATTGAGGGTGAAGCCAGTAGGGGGAGAGAGGCAAAACTTACACCTTGAAACGTTAATAGGGTAGTTTCCTTCATCAAAGAAAACGAAAGGCATTGATTCCGATTCGTTACCCACCATTAGTGTATTCATAATTCACAAATTATTTGGTTTTAGAAATACCGATTCAGACGAATGGCAAGGGTCAAATTTTATCCTCATTTGAAAAAGGCCAGATTGGCGCCCATGCGATGCCACTCCACGTGACGTCAGAGGGACCTAGTTTCTACACGAAAGGATAGGAGTTATACATAGTCTGAGGTTACCAATGCTTACATGAGCCACGGAGCTCAGGGAAACATGTCTTAATAATCACCTATTAAAACTGGCTATGGTCGGAAAGTTTTCTTCGTTTGATAAGGTATTAATAAACCTTTTTTAAGCCAAGCACTACCAGCCAGCAAGGTACTCAGCTACCCGCTAGCATCCTGCATCCTATCAACGCTCAGAGCCTCGCCCAAGGTCACCTCACAAGGCGGTAGGGGGAACCAGAAATACGTCCCACGGACTTTTTCCCATCATTCCTACTTACGCGTCGCGTTTTCGCACGCTTGAAATTTTTCACTTTTCATTTAATCACGAAAAATAGATATCGTCATTTAAAAATCTAAAAACGTGAAATACGTACTCCAGGAGTAATAATCTTTCAATTTAGGCAATAAAAAAATAATAGGAAACCACCCTATATTGAAGAGGGAGTTGTGAAACAAAGAGTGTGTGGGTACTGATGCATGGGGGGATGAAGGACAGCAGGAGGCACGGTGATTATTTATGCTGAGGTTGAGGGGGTGTTGCATTGGCCTACATAGAAAGCAGGGCAGAAGTTGCAATGAAGATGGTAAATGATATTGGTGGAAGTACAGGTGGTAGAGGGAAATATCAGGAGGCATTTATGTTTGGGGAGAAAAATGGCTGAGGGTGGAGAGAATTTCTTACAGGTTTTACATCTGGGATGGTTTCACGGTGAGGGTGGGGTGGTGGTGACAGACTGCGATTTTTGAAGAGGGCAGGTGGCTTTGAAAATGGTGCTTAGATTAGGTGGTCTCTTATAGGTGATCCATGATAGTGAGCGGAGATGGGGAGCAATTTTCATCTGCATGGGGTTTATTAGAAATACATTGTTTTTTTCTTATTTTATTAATTAAAAGTTTTTTGGGGTACCCGCAGCAAAGAAGGGACGTGTGTAGTTTGGAGAGGAACTTCCGAAGGTCTTCGAGGTTATTGCAGATCATATGTCCACGGATGGAGAGAAAATAAGGAAAGTTTGGTGTGTGGTGGATGGCAACTGTTGTATTGGAGGTATTGCCGTTTGTTAATAGCTTTGATGTGAACCGATATCTTGAATCTCATATTGTTAGAAAGGTGTATATCCACATCTAAGAAAGTGATATTAGTGTTTGAGGTAGAAGAAGTGAAAGAAACAGAGGTAGAAGAGTTGAGTGAAGAGACAAAGGTGTTAAGAGAGTCGATGACATGAGACCAGAGATGAAAAATATTGTAAATGTATCTAAGCCAAAGAAGAGGTTTTGGAGGGTAATTTGTAAGGAAATTTTCTTCGAACAGGCTAAGGAAAAGATTGGCAAAAGAAGGGCTAAACCTACTTCCCACTGCACAGCCGGACACTTGCATATAGTAGTTATTATTATAAGAGAAGGCATTGTGGGTGAGAATAAAATGGGAAAGATCAAGAAGAAAGTCAGTGCTAGGGTTTTGAGGTGTGTGTTGTAGTGTAAGATAGTGGTGGAGAGCAATGAGTCCCTCAGCATGAGGGATTGAGGTATACAGTGGGGTTACACCAATGGCGGCCATGATAATGGGCTGATAGGGGGGGAGGGAAATAGAATTGAGTTTAGAAAGGAAGTCATGGGAATCTTTGATGTATGATGGAAGGGACTGAAAGAAGGGTTGGAGATAGAAATCAACAAATGCAGAGAGGTTTGGAGAGTTTCGGCTGGAAACTATGGGGTGGCCTGGGTTATTTGATTTAAGAATTTTAGGAAGGATATAGAAAGATGGCGAAGAGGTGTGAGACAGTGAAAGAAGGGAAATGTTCGACTGGCTTAGGCCCTCGGAGGGACCTTTTGTTTTTAGTAGGGCGTTCAATTCCCTGTGGACATCAGAGTTAGAGTCTGGCAAGAGAAGGGATTAGGAGGAGTCTCCTAATAGTCTATTGCACTCCACGGTATAGTTGCAAGTGTCAAGTACGACGTCTGGGGAACCTTTATCGTTTTTTTCGGAGTTTCCTGATGGCAGCAGACTCCGAGGGGGTGAGGTTAGGTGGTCGGTTTATATATACCTATATAGTCAGGCTGCATTTTTACCCTCTGATTTCTGGCTGTTTCTTTGATTAGGAAGATGACCTACCACTCCCCACCGGTGATGATCCCATACTTCTCTATCCCCTTCCACTCTTATCAATCATTCCTCCCTGAAACATCAGGGGTGTCCACATCTGCGTCTCACAGCTTGCAGTGTACTGGAGAAAGTATAGGGGGTTTGATATAACCATACTTGAGAGATGGGGGATTAATAAAGTTAAAGGGACCAAATACATTAATAAATACATCACTTGTATCAGATTAATACTGGCACTGGCAGTGATATCTTTAATGAGAATAATGCATAAAGAAAAAAGGCATGTGTAGTAATGGAAGATAATTCTGGTATCTTGAAAAATCTGCGAGCACCCTCTGACACCACCCCAAATCCAACCACAGTAATCTCTAGATGTAATTTCTCCCAGTCCTTGCTCACTTTCTTTTCTGCAAATATATCAAACAGCAACGTTGACAGCTGACACATTAACATGTATGTAATTATTTTAAGGGTTTATAATTGCTAACGTGATACAATTAACACCGTATGGACTCGACTGGATGTGATGTAAACCCATAGTCCCCTGGTGACTTTTTTTACGAGCATCCTGGGACCATTACCAAGGTTATATCCTCTTATCGCCTTCCATAGTTGAAGTAAATAACTTAATGAGGTTGGACCGCAACTGAACATTTCAAATCATCTTCAATGCAATACAGCATCTTATTTACCCCAATTGAATGCAGCAACGATGTGTTACTTTCAAGGAGGTAGAGCCAACTATTTTCAACGATTTTTTACATGTATCGTCATTTTGTTGCCATTGATAACAAAAATAGTAATAGTTTTTATTTATTCATAGTATTACCATTTTCTACAAGAACCACATTTAATAGAACATATTTGAAAACCTAGTAATTCAAAACTCAAACGCTCATCATCTAAGGAAAGATACACCTTCACCACAAAGCCAGGGCCAAATTTCTTCCTTGCCCTGTACTTCAAGACACAAAAGATACTGAAAGTGAAGTTTCCTTGTATGTATCAAAACCTGTAGGATATGAAGTAAAGATACTTTGCACTTTCCCAGATACATATACATTTAAAAATGAGTCAACATGTTTCACTGCTGATGATGATGCTGCAGTGCTGTGGAACACATTGACTCATTTATAAATAATGATTTATGTGGAAAAGAGCAAAGTATCTTTAATTCATATCCTACTATGGACTTCAACAAAGTGTGTATCACCCTCCACCATTCATTTAATCAAAATCTGGTTATACCTGTTAGCTCCTGTAATTGTAGGCAACACACAATTAAGCTCTGAATATGAAGCATAATCACAAGGATATATGTAGAAAAGGAAGGAATTGCGAGGGTAGAATGGAAAGAATACAAGAGTTTACTTTGGAAAATTTTCAGTGAAATAATTGTGCAGCCTATCTACACTAGTCTGAAAGCATGTGTGTGGCCAAATTATGACTTTTATACAAATATTAATGTTGATTATAGTTGTTATCTGGGATTTCTGTGGTTAATACAAGTTCACCTTCTGCTACTAATGTTTTGCTGCACCATTGTCCATGCACAGGAAAACTACATTATTTTTTAAAACTTCGATTTGGCTCATTCCAACAGTTGTCTTCATTCAAACAAAATTATTTTATCTCCACATCTTGTGGTTCCTGTTAATTCTTCCATAAAAGTTAAAATATCTTCTTACCAGAACACCTTTCATCAAAAAGGAGAGTTGGAAGATTGTTGCTCTTTGGGTGCAAGATCAGGTAGCTGCAGCCATTATTGCCTGGTCACCGTAAAATATTTTCACATTTTGACTACATTCATAAACATGGATTTTGGGAAAGTAATTTCATGAATTGTTTACAATTTCATTTAATTTGTTTTTGACCTCAATTATAAAATAAGGATTTCTTCAAGTGGTAAATTTGAAAATTGCCAACTATAGCCAGAAATTCATGGTTCATTTAAGGCAATTTCCAGTTCTAAAGAATAATCCATATATTTCAAGGCTTTCAAACAGCAAGTTCTTTCAATTATCATTTGTGATAGCATTTCAAAAATTGTGACTCTTTCTAACCCTTTAACAGATAAGTTGATGAATGTCATGCACTCCTACCATACTGGGTCACCACTTCTTGGCTTCTCCTCCATTCCTCTCATCATACTTGTGTGGTTCGTAACTCATCACACTCTTATGTAACTTACAGGTTATGTTATGTTTTAAAACTATGATAGCATGGGTGAAAAAAGTTTTTTTTCATCATAACTTACCTTTCCTTTCCATCAACCAAAATCCCTTTAAGACTTTTAATTTTCCATTTCCCTGATTACAGCCTAATTTTTGCAATTCCCCTCACTTTATTTTAATATAAAAGCAGTCGTTTAAGCAAAGAATAATGAGAAGCAATTCAACTAACAGAAAAAAGTTAACCCTTGGGCTGTGGGAGTTTGTGATTTTATCTACCAGCCTGTGTGAGAGATAAGCAAGAAATACTTTTCCTATCTCACCTTGATGAGCATCTTGCAGGGAGTGAACCCATATAATTTAGGGCAACGCATCCTTCTTTCTTACCAAGGAATGGGCCTACATTTGGACACTTGTAGTAGGCACATTACCAGCGTGGAACAGGTAGGAAACAATACGAAATGGGCAGTACGGTAGGAAATTCCAGGAGGCACCTTTGCCGTGAGGACTGGCCTGGGAAAGTTAACACTGGAACGATGGAGTGAGCTATTTTGGCAATGGCATGCAATGCATTAGACACCATCTCAAAGGAGAAAAGCACTCGGCCTCCCTTCCCATCTCACCAAGTATGGGTGTCCAGGTAAGAAAAGAACCTTTGAAACTTCAACTGTAGAATGTATTCTTCTCACCATGCCTGGGTGTTGAGTAAGATGAAGAACCTTGGAGACCCCTGTCCCAGAATATACACAGCCACACTCAAACACTGAAGTCACACAGTTATCTGCTTGCAAGGTGTGTATACAGAATGAAGTAGCCTATGGTATGCACATGGTTCTTCAATTTCTGTGCCTTCTCCAACAATGGTGACCCCAGTGGTGATTCATTTCGATCACAGCAATCGAACAAAGTGACTATTTTTTCTTTTACAATTGGCTGAGGCACCATGAAGGATCTTCAATGGTAGCTCATGCTCCTCAAGCAAGAAAATGAGGAACTGCAACGAGTAATTCATCTCTCTGCAGATGCAGACAATGGAGAGCATGATACACAGCATCGACATCAGGCTGTGCATACTCTACAGGCTCTCACCGAAGCTTCCACCAATCTAGTCAGTAAATCCTATAGTCTGATTAGCCCAAGCAGGAGCACAATTTGCTCTGTTGGGCATCACTCAGGATGCAACACAATACGTACAGATATGCCAACTCCCAACTTGACACCAAATGGGCTGCAAAGGTTCAGGATATTGACTCTGCCTTGATTTCTCATGGCAATTTATCATTGCCAATATGGCCATACCCATAATGGGAGCTGATTTTCTCACCCACTACCAGCTACAGCCACACTGCCATTCTAAGGATCTGATAGATGGAAAAACTTAACTGCAATTCTGAGGAGTTCCTGCATTTTCGGTTCCGATCAGCATAATGGTCTAGTGGTTATCATCACCCAACATGATTCTTCTCGATAAGTTTCCTGGACTAGCACTCCCACCCAGCATTCTGCAAGAGACTCACCATGAGACCGCCCATCACATCAGAACTATACCACCAGCGCTCAGAAGTCCATGCTGCCTTGCTTCAGTATGTCTAGCCATCACACGACAAGAGTTCATAACCAAGATCCAAAATGGAACAGCCAGCCATGGGAATCACTATAACATCTCGTCCCAAAGAAGGATAATGGTTGGAGACCTTGTGGTGATTATTGGGCCTTCAATACTTGCACAATTTCGGACCGATTGCCCATATAAAACATTCAAGAATTCGCATCAACTTGCATGGAAGCATAGTTTTTCCTTCCTCAACCTAGTGGATGCATGCGCGCAAATACATCTCCACCCATATCATGTATCAAAGACTGCTCGTGCCTTCTCCCATAAAGTAAAGAAATGCGACGCAAACTTAGACCTCACAGTAATGATCAAGTAGGAAAAAGGATTGACTAAATTGAAAATCACTGTGGTAACTTGGACTTACGGAGGGGTGAAAAGCAGTTATAAGAGGAGGGAGAGTGAGGGAAAGTTCTGCCACGTAGATTAATCATCAAGGACTGGATAAACATTGATTCTTCAACCGAGTAAAATATGGATAGAGATGTTACAAGAGGACCAGCATCAAAGGGAAGTAGAAATGCAGAAAGAACAGCCAAGATAACTTTCAAGTTTTGTAGGAGAACTGACAGGGTAGAGACTATTCCACCATACAGTCCATGTATGAAGGTGAATGTCGACCAGCAACCGACACGAGTTTGGTCTGTATGTAGGTAGCCACTGTTTACGGCATAATCTGGAGAGGTTTTCAATTACATAATATCTATTCAATAAAATTTACTTTGATCTAGGTTTCATTGCTTATGATAATCGACCTGAAGATGACAAATTAACATTGAAACCTAATTTAAATATATGAGGACAAGCCACGGTGAGAACTTTACGGAGTCACTCGCAATGCACATATTGTGCAAAAAATCCACTGACAATGAGAAATAAGCATTCGCCTTGACCAGGATTCGAACCTGGATCCCTCGATTTCCGGTCGAGTGCTTCAGCCAGTTAAGCCACCGAGGTGCCTTTCCTCTCAGTGGAAATTCGTGGACTATACCAGATGTGATGGCATGGACTGCTGAGCATATGATGCCACTAGCAGTGCAATTCGTGCACACTTTGGAACAGCCGGAGAGCAAAGCCCAAACTTTGAACAGTCAGAGGTGTGTGCTCTCGCCTAATTTAAGTATACCAGGACTAGCCACGGAGAGAACTTTAATGGGTCACCTGCAATGCATATATTGTGCTAAAAATCCACAGAGAAATAATCATTCTCCTTGACAGGGATTCGAACATGGGTCTGCTGATTTCTGATGGAGTGCTTTAGCCTCGGTAGCTTAACTGGCTAATGCACTTGACCGGAAATCAGGAGATCAGGAGAGGGCCATATTCTTAGTTGACCCTTCATATCCATCCCTACATAAAAAAAGGCCCCTACATGCGTTTCTCAGTTGACCCTACATAATTGATGGGGGTGATTCCGTCGTCAAGTTCTCTGGGATGACGTAGATGATGGCACAGCACCAATTTTCCACTCTGGTGGCATAATGAGAACTAACTATGAAACTAAGAAAAAAGTCCGGTAATTTTCACGCATATTCTTAGTGCAATGGCTCAAGGTAAATAAACAATTGGTGTTGTCCGCCAGGTTGTGTCGGTACCTTAATTATCGCTACAAATACAGTGGAACTTGGTTATTACGTTCCTCCTTAGTACGTTTTCCTCCTTAGTACGACGATTTCTCTCGGTCCCGGTACCATCAGAACAAAATACAGGCAAAAGTATTTGGTTAGTACGTTTGAAAAAATTGCGATTTCCTGGTTAGTACGCTTAATTGCTAGCCGTGACGCAACCCACAATTCGTTCTCCAGTATCTTCTTAAGGGTCGTAAAGCTCCGAATTCATGATTTAATTTATTATTACTAGCCATTAACATTCTTGCATTCATTCCACACATCTCTCTTCGCCCGTGATTTATTCAAATGCATTTCTCAATTCTTATGACGTGATAAATAATCAAACATGGCCATTTATCAGGAATCAGTCTGACTATGCAAAACTGCAGCCAATGAGAAGCCCCAATTTTCCCCACCCCGAGCTCCTCACCTTCTGTTGCCTCTAGAGTGCCCACTGCGCACAAATTTCACGAGTGGGCAATTGTTGCTATTGCACGAGTTATCATGATGAAGAAATGAGTCTTATCCAATTCCCACTTTATCTAAAGCAGTACTGCACGACGTCAATGCTACGGAGTACGTGCATATTTGACTACTGCTGCGGGAGCAGACGATGCTCTGGATCTCCACACGAAGCTTAGCTTAAAAATACTTGGTCTCGGCACGAAAGCAGACGACATTAAACAAATTTTTAAAGTAAATTTCAACTGTATAATATAAAATCTTCTTGTAATAACGTCGTATTCTAATAATCTTGCGTGTTATTATTCGATATATCGATCGATATGGCTTTATTCCAGAAGCGAATGTGTACGGCTGTTGCCTTAATTTAAGGTTAATATAATTTTATCCAATTTTTATGATGTTTAAAAACAACCCGTTGACATACTCAGGGTTGTTGTTATATTCTCCGAGTATGCTGTGACAAAAAAGAAATGACTTAGCTTTACTTGTCCTCTTTCTATAAATACATGTAGGATAAATCACGGGAGAAAGACGCCGTATTTCGTCTTCTGTCTTCGGGAAATCTATGAAACATTGTGATTTTTATTCACATGGTATTGTTTTTCAATGTAGCGCCCATTTTTTTTATTTTAAAGGTTAAAAGAGTTCAGGAAGGCGATCCTACGAGAACTACCGATAGTAATTGTTATTATAACGACTTTTCCACAGATTGCAATTACCCCGTCTCCTATTTTTTACTTTCCTCGTTAGCACGTTTTCCTGGTTAGTAGGTTCATTTTTTGTGGTCCCTTCAGAAACGTACTAAACAAGTTCCACTGTACTCTCATATTGAGCCAAAAGTAGAACCTTATTGTCTATAAATTACTTCAAAAGCGGTCTGTACAAGATAGTAATAAGTACGGAGCAAATATGATCATTGACATGGAAACTTACGTTGCATCATCATTCGCTTCCACCTTCTGTAGTTCAGTTTATTATGTGGCAAATAGTGGAATGAAAATATGTTTTCTATGGTTGAACGTAAACGATATTGGTTTCTCAAAAGTATACCAAGTGCCAAATGTGAAAAATATTATTACATATTCGTAGAAACAAGGTGAATGTATACTGCTATATTGTTCTTATTAGTTCAGTCAATTTTATAAGTTATTTAACTTGGTGGCTATAAAGCGGTAGTATTATTACCTTTCCGCTGTGTTACTGTACATTTTAAAATGGTTTGTGTGAACTCGTCTCCCTTAATATCCATTGTAACGTAGATTCTTTAATCGATGTGATCAGCAGACGATGTTTGGCTGCCATGTTTATGTAAGGTGTAGGGCTGGTTCGGGTACCCTACATCAAGGAGGGCCCATTTCGTTCCAAAAACGGCCGTATGTAGGGCTTGATGTGGCATATATAGGGCGAGATCGGTTTATGTAGGGGCTGATGACGTATCCAGGGTCGGTTGGCCCTACAGGGTCGACTAAGAATACGGGGCTGAATCCCAGTCAAGGCAAATGCAAAACGGGGGAAATGGCCATATAAAATTCTCCCACAGCTCGTCCACCTTGCAAGTAAAAATTGTCACTGTGTTGGTGTGCGGGAATGGGAGAGATTCACCGCAGGGACCAAACCCCAGCCTCTCAACTGGAATAGCCTAAAGTCACACACACAGTCACTCAGAACAAACAAAGGAGCTTGATTTGATTTACGGCCATTTGAGTATCTTCCTTTTCTACAAGGCAAATGATTATTTTTACGTGGATTTTTCGCACAATTGAAACCTAATTTAAAGTAAATTTTACTTCATGGAAAAATTACATGTTAACTCTTCCCAATTTCAAACCTACCTCCATATGATTACATTGGTTAGGCCAGGCATTTGAGGAAATATACATTCATGGAATCACTAGTACATATTTACACATCCATAAATTGATTAGATAGCAATCACGAAGCCAAATACAACCAAGCATTGCCATAAAATAAAACACAGTTTTTATAGTTGAAAAGTCATCGAGGCCTCATGAAAATTAAAAAAAAAATAGGGCCACAGATTGAAGTTTTCAAGATGATATGAATGAATTCCCATAGATTTCAAAGAGTTGAAGTCTTTATTGGGAAAACTATTTTACAGAAGAGCGTAGTTACAACACACACAATCCTAAAATCGTTGATAAAGAGAGGACAGCAAATAAATGCACTGTTGAGAATATATGGAATGAGCATATCCCTCTTCCAACATTTGTGAAACTCCTGAACCATGCCCTTCTGCACAAACAGTTTCAGTCAAAACATAAAATGTAAAAAACAATACCTTATTGAAATATGCACGACATTGAGGTTCGATGATAAACATGTCAGTCCCATAGAAGGCAATGTTCGATGCAAATGCAAATTTGAAACAATAACGTGAAAATGCTTCATTCATGTATCAGCTCACCAAAATATGCAGTTATGGACACTAACTTTTTTCCCAGAAAATTCTGCTCTATCTCCACCTGCCCACCTGGTCCAGCAAGCATAACAACCTGAAGAGTAAAATATTAATTATAAGTTGATTTGTCAGAGTTACATTAATTGATTATGATCTCTCAGTAACAGTGGTGTAGCGAGGGGGGGTTTTAAGGGGATAAAACCCCTCCCCAATAGAAATTTTTAAATTTAATCCATTTTACTTAATTGGATAAATATCACATGTAGAAAGATTAAGGATTATTAAAATATCCATCAGAAAGCCGTAAATCTCACCATTTTGAACCACTTATATTAACAATTTTATGGGGAAGGGCCCCCTTATCCTGGTGGTTATTCCATACCTCCTATAACCACCAGCATTAGTAGCACCTAAAACCCCCTCTAGCCTTAGTTCCTAGCTGCACATCTGCTCAGTAAGTCCAGAGACAGAACTCTTATCCAATTTAAGTATGTACGTAACATTTCACCCAAATGTTGATTCATTATAAATAGCCAACAACCACAATGTAGAGATGATGTTAGGAAGGGAGAGTGAGAGAGACACACACCTTTATTTTGAGGGAAAGGGTAGCTGTGACCAGTGGCACACCGAGGTTTTGGGGGATAAAACTCCCCTCAGAGCTCAGAGAAATTTTTAAGTTTAATCCATTTCACTTAATTGGATTGATATTACTAACAGTCCAATAACAGTCCAAAAACTAGGATACAGTCCAAGATGGCCGCCGGTATCCACCCACGTACTCCTAGGTCTAATATAACAGCGGTGTTTTCAGTGGTAATTCTCTCTGTTGTGGTGCTCTCAGTGTGTGTGTCGTCTTGTGTACGCAGCCCATTCCCGCATTTTTCCGAAACAAATGGATGTTCCAACAACTGTGTCAGATATGGTGATTTTTATTTCAACGCTTTCTACGCATGTGGCTTCAACTTCCGCCATCTCCAACTACGCCGGCAGCCGCTGGGCCGCCCGCCCAGACGACGACGCTCCCGTCGGGCTGCCCCGAGTAAGTCATTCTCTGTGTGGAACCTACTCGCCCTGCTTGTTCTCTTAGCCGGGGACGTTAGCCTCAACCCTGGCCCTGATCTTCAATTATATTACCAGAACGTTCGGAGTCTTCAGAACAAACTCTCCATACTTTCCTCCCACTATTCCGACCTCTGCTATTTTGACGTGATAGCCCTGTGTGAAACCTGGCTCAGCGATAGAGTGGGCGATAGTGAATTGGAATTATCACACAGTCATCAGTTATTTCGACGTGATCGGAGCTCTCGTGGTGGAGGTGTACTTTTGGCGATTAACCCCACCATCCCGGCCACTCGACGTTTCGATCTCGAAACTGAGTGTGAAATAGTGTGGGTAGAAATTCGGCTTGGTGATGGTTTTGGAATCCGGAAGAAAAAACTCTTCATTGGCTGCTTCTATCGTCCCCCATCAAGTGATGTATCAGTGTTAGAGCCTTGAGTCGGTCCTCCGCGTTCACACCCTTGGCGACCTGATTCTACTTGGGGATTTTAACCTCCCGATCACATGGAATTCTCAGACCAGCGGCATCAGTGCCGACAACAATGGCACGTTTTTTATAGATAATTTCTTAGCAGCATGGGCCTTTTCCAGTGTAACCCTTTCCCCACCAGAAATTTGGCAACCTTGGATCTCATCCTTTCCTCATTTAGTGTAAACTCTCCCACCACATGCAGGAATATTTTCAACTCCGACCACTCCTCGCTCGAGTTCTCATTGCCCATGTCCCTCCCCCACCGCACTTCTGCCCAAACTTCACCACCAGCACGGTCAGTGAAATCTTGGAAGAAGGCCGACTGGGAAGCCATCAACTACACCCTCTCCCTCCTGCCCTGGGGTCTCCTGGAGAGCGGGTCCCCGGATGACGCTATGGAAGTATTTTATGACTTTGTACACGGTGTCACCAATGACTTCGTTCCCTCCCGAAGGATATCGAAGAAGAGACCCATGTGGCTCACAGCTGAAACCTCCCGAGTTCTTCAAAACAAAAGAGCTGCTTGGAAGCTTTGGAAGTCTTTTCCCAATCCCCACACATATGCCTCACTTTCTTCCCTTCGTAGAGTGTCACGGAATCTCTCACACCGCGATTATAACAATAGCATCAAATCAATTACAGATGACATGGCATCTAATCCTAAACGATTCTAGTCATTATTAAACTCGAAACGGAAATCAACCCGAATACCAACCATCGTTAAATCAGGCCAAGAGTCTTTCTCGGGGGTTGAGCGACCTTCGGCTTTCAACAAATACTTTTCCTCAAACTTCACCCCTCCCACTCCGCAATTCGAACTTCCAACACTTTATCCGGTTTGCTCTCACTCACTTACTATGGTCTCTGTTACGCCTGAGGAGACTCTACGCCTCCTTAAATCTTTGCCTCCCAACAAAGCCACTGGAGCTGACGGCCTCGGATCACTCTTTCTGCACCTAACAGCTGATACTCTCCACATCCCCCTCTGTAAATTATTCAACCAATTCTTTTCAGCGGGATCATTTCCTTCAGCTTGGAAAACAGCACTTGTTACTCCCATTTTAAAATCCGGCAAAAAAGATGATGTAAGTAACTATCGTCCAGTGTCTATCCTCCCTATTCTTTCTATTTTATTCGAACGTGTTATTCATGACCGACTTCTAGCATTTACTATCGCTTACATCTCACCCCAGCAGCATGGCTTCCTTCCTGCTAGCTCCACTGTTACGAACCTATCTATCCTACATCAGCATATCACCGCTGCTTTCGAAGCCTCTTCTCAGCTAGACGTTTGCTACATTGACTTTGCTAAAGCCTTCGACTCCGTCAATCACACCCTTCTTATCCACAAACTGTCTTATCGCTACAATATCCACGGCTCTTTCCTATCTATACTATCGAATTTCCTAACCGACCGCACTCAGCGAGTTGTTCTTGACAGAGCGTCTTCTCCAAGCACCCCCATCCTTTCAGGCGTCCCCCAAGGCAGTGTTCTCGGACCTCTTCTCTTTTCCCTCTTCATTGACGATATTACGAGCTGTGCACTTTCTAACGCATGTGGAATTCTCCTCTTTGCAGATGACTGTAAAATATTCAAAAGAGTTTAGAATACTTCTGACTCTCAGTCTTTGCAGTCTTCCCTTCATTCCCTCGAGGCCTGGTGCCTTCGGTGGCAACTCAAAATTAATACAAGCAAATCAAAATACGAGGTGTGTAAATAAAGTAGTGAGACTGGCAACATCGCTTTCGATCTGGCAACGCTGGAGACGCGTGGCCGTGAGTAGCGTCAGGTGCACGTGTGATGCGCCTCCAGTATGAATCTGAACTCGCCACAGTCATTTGTTTGTCCGTAGCGTTGGTTTTCGTGAAACGGTTTTTTCTTGTTTGTTTTAAAAATGAGTGACCTCAAAGTTGAGCAACGGTGTGCAATCAAATTTTGCTTCAGACTTGGACACAATGCAACCGAAACTTTTGAAAAACTTCGGGAGGCCTATGGAGAACGTGTTTTATCAAGGGCACAGGTTTTTCGGTGGTTTAAGGAATTTTCAGAAGGAAGAGAGTCGATTGAAGATGAACCACGAAGCGGAAGGCCTTCAAGTGCAAACACCGATGAAAATGTCAACAGAGTACGGAATCTTGTGCGTTCAGATCGACGGTTGACAGTCAGAATGATCGGGGAACAGTTGAATTTGAATCACACCTCCGTTCATCACATTTGACCAATGAATTGGAGATGAGAAAAATTTGTGCGAAAATGGTTCCGAAAAACCTTTCCCAAGACCAAGAGGATCTCAGAAAGGGAAGGAGTCTTGACTTTTTGGGTTCAATTGAAAATGATCCCCGTTTTCTTGAACGTGTCATTACTGGTGACGAGTCATGGGTGTTTGAGTACGACCCAGAAAAGAAACGTCAGAGCATGGAGTGGCACACTGCGACTTCTCCAAGGCCCAAGAAAGCACGCATGAGCAAGTCGAAAATCAAATGCATGCTGATTTGTTTTTTTGATAGCCACGGAATCGTCCACAAAGAGTTTGTGCCACAAGACCAAACGGTTAATCAGCACTTCTACCGTGAGGTCCTTGAAAGACTTCGAAAAAGAGTCCTTCGTGTGCGACCAAACATCAAAGACAAGTGGGTGTTGCATCACGACAACGCGCCCTGTCACACTGCCATCTCAATAAACGAGTTTTTGGCCAGTAAAAACATTCCTGTTGCTCCTCAGCCTCCTTATTCACCAGACTTGAGTCCTTGTGACTTTTTCCTCTTCCCGAGATTGAAAAATCACCTCAAGGGAACTAATTTCGGGAACTACAAAACATACAAACTGCTGTAACCGACCAGCTGAAGGCCATTCCAGAATCCGAGTTCCAGCAATGCTACAATGATTGGAAGGACCGTCTC
This sequence comes from Ischnura elegans, assembly GCF_921293095.1. Classification (NCBI taxonomy): domain Eukaryota; kingdom Metazoa; phylum Arthropoda; class Insecta; order Odonata; family Coenagrionidae; genus Ischnura; species Ischnura elegans. The sequence goes on from NC_060253.1 coordinate 57,412,727, forward strand.
CAGCGCTGTGTGGCTTCCGAAGGGAACTATTTTGAAGGTGACAATATCACATTGTAATTATATTTGAATAGAAAATTTAAAAAAAATCAGTCTCACTACTTTTTTTACACACCTCGTACATACCCTTTTCTTTAAAACGCACCCTCAATCCTCATAAATATACTATTTTTAATGAAATTGTTCCGATAGAGTCCACCATCAATGACCTGGGTGTTACTTTCGACCCCAAACTAACTTTTCTTCCGCACCTAAATAAAATGAAAACCAAGGCCATGTCAGTCGTGGGTGTTCTTTATCAACTCACTTCTGTTACCGATCCAATCGCCATGAGATCTATTTTCACCGGTTGCGTTCTCCCAATCCTCGAGTACTGCTCCGTTATTTACTCCACTGCCAGCCCCTCCAACCTTAAAATTCTTGAACGCCCAGTTAATTTCTTTATTTCAATAGTCCGACACCGTGTACCTCACCTCCGTAATTCTTCTCGCTCTGAAGTACAGTGCAACCTCGATATAACGACACCCCACGGTGCACTAAAAAACACTCGCTATAGCGAATTGTCGCTTTACCGGAGGTGGAGCAAATAATAGCCAATATACCTGTTGCGAACAGATATACAGGAACAGGAGTGGTGCGGCGACAGATAAACATCTATCCGATAAACGTAAGCATAAATCCAGACGAAAGGCGATGTTTTTTTGCATCACTAAATTTCCTTACTCAAATAACGACTAACTATTCAAACAATTTATAAGCGCCGCACTGAAAAATCATGCAAAGCATTGTTTCGTCAATCATTATATTTATCGAACGAGAGTTTACCACATAAATTTGAGACTGAGCACTCCATTAATTTCATTTCTAACAGATCGCTAGCAGTTACAGAGATTAAGGAGTCTTGATGAAAGTCTTCCGGCGATGAAACCCTCGCTATGGCGAGAGCCAACGCCGAAAGGGTCTCGTAAAAACGAATTTTTTAACACGCTTATTATAGGGTCAATTGACGGTGCATCGGCTATCTCTCGTAATAGCGGGGGTGTCGCTATAGCCCGTACTCGCTTTAACGAGGTTCCACTGTAATGTCAGCCCTATCATTGGTCCCACTATCCTCCCGAAGGAATTTCCACGATATTTCCTTCATTTACAATGCCTTAAATGGAAAGTTCCGATCCTCAGATATGCTGCCTTTCTTTTCACTCCACATTCCCACCCGCTCCGTCTGTAATAACCACCTACTACACCAGCCTAAATTCCGTCTTTCTCTCTCTCAGAGATCACTTTTTTACAGACTCCCTACCTCCTTCAATTCCATTTCGAGTGCTCACCCTTCCCTGGATATTTCAATGCCCATAAGTTTATTCAAGAGGCAACTTCGAAAAGCCATCTACTGAATCCCTTTTTTTTCTTTTTTATATCCTTTTTATAGTTTTTTTTATAGTTTATATTTGTTAAAGCTGCAGATTTTATGTTTTGTATTCAATGTAAAGGCCATTATGGCTGTGTTTGAATAATTTAATAAATAAATAAATAACAGAATAGAGAAAGGATTAATAAAATATCCCTCAGAAAGCCATAAAACTCACCATTTTGAACCATTTATTTTAAAATTCTGCAATTTATTGATCTCGCACCAACCACTTATCCTGGTGGGTATTCCATACCCCCACACACCCCCGTATTAGTTGCACCCAAACCCCCTCCAGCCATAATTCCTCGCTAAGCCTCTGGCTGTGACATCAAGAAAACTGTGACACTGTCAAACAAACTGCCCCATACCTTCTAGTTGCTGTTGGCATTGATTTCATTGGAGTTATAGTGTATTTAGGCCTTTATTTCATAAAAGATTGGCCATAAAGGTTTGAATATGAGATTTATGACTCCATTATGGCATAGTTTGCATCATAAAATTTTGATCGGATTCCGAGACCCAACAACTTGACACTACCCTTGCTAGACAAATCATGATATAGACAACAAACACTTAAAAATGTGCCTTAAAGGTCTATAAAAATGCTAAGTACATGAAATAAAAGTTACTGGTTACATCAATTTCGATGGGAAACAAAATAATTAGGCATGAATGACTTACCTGATCAGTATTGATGTTCCTGGGGAGAAAGTATGCCACATTATCTGAAATAGCAGCTGAGAGTTGGTAGATAATAGATCCTCCAAAAGGAGAAAATATTCCTTTTTCCAAATCAAAAGATTCTGAAGCACTATATTCTGGACCCCCCCATGGAGGAGATAGGAACACAACATCTGCCTTGAGAGTAGGAGCCAACTGCAAAAAGTCACCCACAATGAAGTCTATGCGATCCTGCACTCCATAGACGGAAGCATTGTGCTTGGCCATTGCAATCTTGACTGGATCAATATCAACCGCTATCACTGAAAAATTAATGTCATCATTCAGAATGAAATATAATGGAAAAGAGATGATGGTTGAAAAGTTTTGCAATGAATTCATTAGTTACACAGAATACATCCAAAAAATGAAATCCTTAAGACAACACTTGATGGAACAATCACTGTGTGACATAAGGATAAGATGGCCACTGTCTATATTTATAAGGACAACCCTACTTATGAGAACTAACAATATATGATGTAAAGTCACTTTTTTATTTTACAGATGCCCATTGGATATTAATTATTACCTCATTACGTACCTCATTACTATAGGCAAAGATATAAAGTGAATTAAATCTTCAAATTTCTTTAATGTATAGAAAATGCAAGGAAAAATTAAAAAAAAACTAAATGTTATTTAAAACAGCATATGAAAGCTCTACATAATCAATTAGAATTGATTAGGCAGTAATCAAAATTTAGTTTTTTATTTCTCCTCTTCTTTTCATTGTGCTTTTCAAGTTTCATAGGTTTGTTCACGATAGTCACCAACTACCCCAAATAAGAACATCAATCACTATGAATAACCATTTGCATGCAATCGCAGGCATCACTACATTGGCTTCCGTCCCCATTCATACTGTCACAGTTACAAAGAGTTGCACCATAACCAATTGCCGAGAAATATTATCGATCGTAAGCATTAGAGAAACAAAATAGTTATGGAAAAACAATGGTATGAATGATATATTTCTTCATTTTTTCAGCCGTGTAAATTGCAAAAAAATGTCTCAAACATCAGTGAATTAATACAAGCAAATTGAAAAAAAACTCAGCATCAATTCCTTTCCTCATGGGGATAACACATAGGGTCATATCATTTTTTCAACAGCTCATGAAGTATTTCTACACAAAATGTAGACTTGATCAAATAAATACTACATATTTTCATAAAACAGACACACAGAAAAAAATAGCCTTTCATACATTAGATTACGTCTAAATATCTAGAGAATGCCCTTCCCACTTCCTAACATTTCAAAGGAAAAGAATGGCTTACCATGACAACAAGTAAAGGCAAATTGGATGGCATTTCCACCAGCACCACAAAAGGCATCCACAATAACATCACAACGACATCGCTCCGCTATGTGCTCTGCAACCTTCTCAGGAGTAACCGAAAACCAAGATTCTAAAAAGATAAAGTTTTGGAAAACATAAGGTAATGGATAGTATTGAGAATACATATGTACATATATGTATTGGCACATATATACCAAATAGGCTCAGGAGCATATTCTAAAAATTTCACCTCTCAAATTAGAACAATCTTTCAAATAAGCTCACAAGGAACATTCACAATGTGTCTCCTACAGTTTTGTTCAAATTTGGTTGGGTGGAAGTGTGCCCTGATAATTAACAAGCGCAATATTTCACATGCCCTCGTGGCTCAGGAGTCAAGAAATCATCCTCCTAAATTCTGTGTCCGTAATCTATTTTTTGGTGAGGGGCTCCTCATTCATGCAGCAAGGTACCTCTGCCACGAAGCCCAAATCCCGTTGGGTGCACCAGACATTGGTGACAGCCAGTCGGGACAGCGACGGACGGATGGATGGTGAGGAAAGGGATGATGACTTATGTTACAGTCTCCTTTGAATACTTCATACACAAAAATTAGAGCCATTAGTTTAAAAAGCACATAGGTCACCGAATTGCAGCTATCATGAATTGAAAGGGCATACAACTGTTGATATCATACTGCCATAATCGCATTAATTGACCTTTGTAAATGGCTAAAATGGCTACTTCCACTCATTGGGGCTAAAAATAATTTTGATCACAAGAGAAACATTGATTTCTTCCATCAATAAAATGATGCACGGGTTTTCGGTGCATCCATTGAAACCCACAGTTGGTCAAGCAATAAAAGCAAAAACTCATCGGGCATCATGGTGGAAAATATATAGCCTGGCATTGAAATAGTAGGGATCAAGATGTATTCTGCAGGAAAATTACATTAAAATGAAGAAGGAAACAGTGAAGGATTCCTCCACATTCCAGAAGCAGCCAAGATAGATAGGAGGAGACAAAAATGGTGTAGGAAAAGATGGCAATAGATTGGTGAAAATCAGAAAAGACTTCATGGGTCATTGCTATCTTTTGTCAGTGCCTGAAGGTCATCTCCTAAAAAAGCATTTTGAGGTTTAACATTCTGGCTATATGCTGGAAAAATTACAAAACCAATTCTGGAAATTTTTCATAGGTCACGGAACCTTAACTATAGCTGCGCCTTCCCTACTTTATTGCTATGAGGTATAAATTAAAGTGCAATGCTCTCCATCCATCTGATGGGACATTAAGCTGTGTCCCCTAGGCGCCTATCGACTAGACCATGCTAATCTCGACTATGGGTTTCTCTCCACCCTTCTCTCAAGATATAAATGATAGAAGACATCATTTGCATTCACAAAATACTATACAATAGGAAAATAGAGATGATAACGGAAAAATTTAACTTTGTTTCAGCAGTCCTGAAGCATACATAGTATTATCATCCCTTCCATCAGCAGAAACTTGGCCCCACACCTATGTTCGGCCTGCCCACAGGCATTTCCTCTGGGGCAATACGGTGGTTTCCTTTTATTTTTTTATTGCATAAATCGAAAGATTATTACTCCTGGAGAACGTAATTCTCAGTTTTAGATTTTTAAATGACGATATCTATTTTTCGAATTTAAATGAAAAGTGAAAATTTTCAAGCGTGGGAAAACGCGACTGGTAAGTATGAATGCTGGGAACACCCCGTGTGACGTCATACTGGTTCCCGGCGCCGCGTGTGAGGTGACCTTGGGGCGAGACTTTGAGCGCTGATACGATGCCGGCTGCTAGCAGGTAGCGCTTGGCTTAAATAAGGATTATTAATACCCTATCAAACGAAGAAAACTTTTCGACCTTAGGCAGTTTCAATAGGTGAATATTAAGACATGCTTCCCTGAGCTCTGTGCCTCATGCATACATTGGTAATCTCAGACGATGTAAAACTCCTATCTACTCGTATAGAAACTAGGTCCCTGTGACGTCACGTGGAGTGGCATCGCATGGGCGCCAATCTGGACTTTTTCAAATGCTGTTAAACTTGACCGTTGCCATTCGTCTGAACTGGGATATCCAAAACAAAATAATTTGCAAATTATGAATACACTAATGGTGGGTAACGAATCGGAATCAATGCCTTTCATTTTCTTTGATGAAGGAAACTACCCTATTGCTCCCTGGTAGTGAAAACTTTCTACAGGCCCATATATGAGAGGTCCCTTACCTAAAAATGAGTTGTGGGCATGGAACTTTGGAAGATGATTTCTCGGTTCCTAGGCTAAGAGGGCAAGTGAAATTTTGCCCTTGTTCAATTGTCATGGCACATTACCATTCTAGCACATTTGAACAAATAATTGTGAATTCAAACACTTTGTGAACGTTCTATGTCAGAAAGGAAATTTCAAGGAGGCATATGTACTCAGTGGTGCCAAACCTTCCGTGATTGACGACACTAACAAGGAGACATCGCCAAAGTGATGTTCGGGATCTGGATGCGGATATTATTATATGAAACTATATAGGTAAGGTAGAAAAAGTGTCACGACTTTCTTCCACATAGGCCCAGGTTCGAGAGATATTCACATGTAAAGATTTCGTGCAGCATGAGATCCCTTGAGTAAGCGCTCCCTCTCAATTAAGGCCGTGGAACGATTCATAAATAGATGTACAATCGGTTAATTGATGGGAGGCAGAGGTGTGCATCAGTGCACATGATGAGCACATTTCACGGAAATTCACGTGTAAGTAATTATATACGTCCTCTACTTCGCGTGGTAAGGCACAATTCGGAGTTTCGTTTAAAATCCATAAATTGATATTAAATTAAAAAATTGCGAAGTAACTAAATAAAATGAATTGGGATAAAACGTAACAGTGATTTCAAAAATTAGAAGAGAGAAAAAATATTGCCGACACCGGGACTCGAACCCAGGATACCAACTATAGGTTATGGGACTAACGCCCTAGACCACACCGTCACGGCCTTAGTTGATAGGTATCGCTTACTCAAGGTATCTCATGCTGCGCGAAATCTATACATGCGAATATCTCTCGAACGCGGGCCTACGTGGAAGAAAGCCGTGACACTTTTTCTACCTTACCTATATAGTTTAAGATAATAACATCCGCATCTAGATCCCGAACATCACTTTGGCGATGTCTCCTTGTAAGTAGCTGACACAGAAGATAATTTTTCAGTCCTGAGCAAACGAGGATTGAGGCTTGTGGAACTCCCACCTCCAAATAGCACACATTCTTATTGATGGGCACAGATGGTGGAGAAGACCCATTTTCTCCAAAATGGATTTTAGTACAAAAGTCACTATCTATGAGGCATGAAGGGAAATTATCTACACCCATACACCAAATAATACCATTTTAGAACATAATAAATATCATACTTGACGGCATATGAGACACACTTTCATTTCAACATAGCACATAAAAGAATAATGCAACAACAAAAATATCTGTGCGAAGGCGCAACACCCCAAAAACTTAAGTTAGTTCCATTTAGACATCTACCACCCAGATCATTTTTTCTATCCTGATTCCCTTCCTGTGAACGTAGAGAAAATATTTTTCCTCTCCAATAGTCATGGAAAATCTAATTCTCACTCACCCATCACAAAACACAATTATGGAACTGTGCTGCATGAAAAAAGTGACTTTGTATGCAGTAATGCACATTGGTGCAAAGTTGAATACACCAAAGGATGAAGTTCGCCATGAAAAAATATTTCACTGAGCCGGGATTCAATCCAGATCTTTGAAAAAATGGCTCGGAGGTGTAACTAGCTAACATGCCTGACCAGCAATCGGGAGATCCAGGTTCGAATCACGGCTAAGTCAAATATTTTTTCACGACGAACTTCATCCGTTGGTGCATTTAATGGAACTGTGGTTTTCATGCATGAAAACTTTAATTGAATGTAATAGAGCCAGAGGCAAACAAGCTCACCTTTGTCCAATTTTATCCCCATATCATAGCGGGAGAAGAGGTTGTATCGCCTGAGCCAATACTTCCGCAACACAGGGTTCTGCGCCACTTCTGAAGGTAACGGCCCGAGTTCAACATCCTCCCTTAAGCTGTTTTTCCGCTTCTTGCCTCCTTGCTTCTTTTTCTTTTTTCTGGCCTTCCTCGGAGGTTCGGACCCGGCCACAATGCTCAGGTCCTCTCTTCGTCCTCCCATCGCCTCTATACCATCCTCATCTTCCTTGGACAATATGTCATCCACAGCCAAAGCTTCCCCCTCGAGTTTCCCTGAGCCTACCAATCCCAAATAGTCATCCTCCTCCTCCCCCTCATCCCCCTCTTCCTCCTCGGCACCCTCCTCCACCTGCAACAGCGGCCGCTTGGATCCCGTTCCCTGTGAGGGTGATTTCTTCAACGTACCCTCTTGAGCCACTTTCTTGCGACTGCGAGCTTTGCTAACCAGCAGAGACTGAGATGCCTCCACCGGACCCATCTCTTCTTCCTCCGAACTTGAGCTGTACAGCTTTTTCGATGCGACAGGGGGAGAAGGTATGCTGATGATTGAGTTTTCACAGCTAGTTTGTGCATCTATGAGGAACTGCTTGACCTGCAGAGAAAAATATCATGAGAGATTATTCCACTGAACACGGAGGCATAAAAGAACCTTCAAGTATATATTAACCCATTAACTGCCGATGATCTCATATGAGGTCACTTAAAAATTAACATATTTCAGGCCAAAGCTTTTACATCAATTAATTTAAAGCAAAAATTATTAAAATCTCGTGTGGATATCAGAGAAATATAGCTAATAGATATAGCATGGAGGTTAGATATGTAATAATACTGAGAGATAATTATGAAATCTGTTAATTTTTAAGTGATCTCATTTGAGATTACCGGGAGGTAATGGGTTAATGGCAGATACAGCTGGTGATTGTTCTCTTGACTATCAAAATGGCTAAAGATATTTTAAAAGAAGCCAATAATGTCGATCCTCGACAAAAGCCAGGCTATACAATAGTTTTTAGGCGGAACAAATAAGTATCTATGCACATAATTTCATTTTGATTACCTTTTCCAAGGTTCCCCCTTGCTTAGGCACATGAATTGCATCAAGAGATGATCTTGGCTGGATTTTTAGATGCCTATTGGCCCCTTTGATGTTTTTCTTACAATATGACACCACTCCACCATGAATCCTATGGAGAGCAGCATCAACCTTGTTTGCCTCAGAGTGACTTTTTTTGTTTGTGTTGGCATCAAAAGTATATCCCATTAAAGAGAATGCATTTTTCACACCACTAAGGCCAGCAGGTACTTCAGTGTCGCTCTCATGGCTGTAAGTAAACATCAATGACTGCATTAATATCAACAAAAAAAATAACAGCACAATCAGTGTTCGGTTTACATCTAGACTCCAAACTCATGCTACAGGGTATGAGGAAATGATTTAAGACTGAGAAATGAAAACGAAAAGATTTTCACATGCACAGAAATTACGGATAAATTTAAGTTCAGCCCTATTAATATGAGCTAATGGGAGTAATTAGCACTGTTATATTTTTTATAAGATACCAAAAGTTATACCAGAGGTATTAAAATTAGAATGAAGACAAAATCAAATGAGGAATTATTTATGCAGGGTAATAGTAAAACAAACAATGCAAATGGATGTGGAGCAAAAAATGAAGATTCTCTTACGAGCATTATAATCTAGTGTTAAAATACCCAACCTACATACTAGGGGTGAAGAATTATATAATGACGGCTTCAAGAAGATAGTATGTAAACTGCATACCCCAGTGGAGCACAGTGTGAAAGAGAGGCAATAAAAGGAAGCTAAATTACGATGAGTAACCAAAAGAAATGATTTGAATTTCAACATATACGACATTACAACTGTTATTTCAGTTTAGGAGGCCTTCATTAGGAAATTGTCATCTATATATACAACGAAGTCTGTTTATTCATAAACCTCAAAACTAAACATTAAGGAATTATGGAGATCTTGAATTAATATTATCAAGAAATCTACACTCCAAAATGTAACATTTTGACACAAAACTCACTAAACACAAAATATCAATACATACTTTCATTATTGAACTTTCAATCAGGTTATTGGTGATAAAACATTAATCACTTCTTCAATCAGCTATTAGAAGAGATGATTGGAATAGGAAAGAGGAATATCTATAAGCATAACTTCATCCAGCATATAAAAAGTTAAGGAAGCAAAAGTTATTTTTCTAACACAAAAACTATGCATGTCTTAGCCTCTAAAAATAGATAATTAAAAAAATAGCAGAGGTTGGAAACACATGGGTCATTAGCTGCTTATGAACTCAAAAACAACACCATGCAAAAATATTGGCCATTATTAAGCTCATCCTTTAGGGAAATGATAGTGCTTACATATTGTTAAATTAGTACTTTAATGATGCATATATCATGTTGAAATGTATATTTTTACATAAACTTGTCACGTTGAATAAGTGGCTGGAAGACATAAAAAGGTTTCCATGCCTTGCAGTAAAGTGCATACTCAACTTCATAGATCCTTATGAATTAAATATGTTAGCAGAAACCACTCTGGAGTAGTAGTACATATACAGAATTTCTTTCAAAGAATGAAAATTATGTAAAAAAACATTTCTACCGATCAAAATCTGAGATTTGTAAACAGACAATATGGGCTAAGAGAGTTCTTTTTCAGGTTTAATTTTGTGGAATTCTAAAAATTTAGTAACTTAAAGGTTACACGCAAATTACCTATACATTATGTAATTTTGTGATTTATGCTACACCCCACCATGCTAAGAGCACGAAAATGATATGGATTAACCACTGACTCAATTGCAGTCAACTTGTAAATACATTGTCATTTAATTTTATGATCGTCTATGCCGCATGTTACATATTTTGCTTCAGAAGGCAGACAGTGAGGTTAAATACGAGCTGAAAGAGATGTGATCTGACTGAGGAGCAAAATGGAGACCTGCAGCAGGTAAGAGTAAATTCTTTTTGATATTATCAGCACTTCCTCTGTTGAAATTAGTTATCATTCTTTCTTATGAAACTGTATGCCATTTAACTATGTACTTAATTTTCTTCAATTATCGAATCATAAAACTTTTATGGATTAATAAATGTTGCCTTAGCCATACAACAAAAAAGTATGCAACAATACATATATCACTTAAAAAATATACTACAATAAAACATAAGGGCCTGCAATATGAACCCTCTGATCTTAAGTATGGAGCCAAAGGGAGTTCCCATAATATTCACACTTGGAAGTCCAGAAGACAGACCTATTGAAGTACAGTGCAACCTCGATATAACGACACCCCACGGTGCACTAATAAACACTCGCTATAGCGAATTGTCGCTTTACCGGAGGTGGAGCAAATAATAGCCAATATACCTGTTGCGAACAGATATACAGGAACAGGAGTGGTGCGGCGACAGATAAACATCTATCCGATAAACGTAAGCATAAATCCAGACGAAAGGCGATGTTTTTTTGCATCACTAAATTTCCTTACTCAAATAACGACTAACTATTCAAACAATTTATAAGCGCCGCACTGAATAAAAATCATGCAAAGCATTGTTTCGTCAATCATTATATTTATCGAACGACAGTTTACCACATAAATTTGAGACTGAGCACTCCATTAACTTCATTTCTAACAGATCGTTAGCAATTACAGAGGTTAAGGAGTCTTGATGAAAGTCTTCCGGCGGTGAAACCCTCGCTATGGCGAGAGCCATCACCGAAAGGGTCTCGTAAAAACGAATTTTTTAACACGCTTATTATAGGGTTAATTGACGGTGCATCGGCTATTTCTCGTAAAAGCGGGGGTGTCGCTATAGCACCTACTCGCTTTAACGAGGTTCCACTGTACATAGGTCTTTTGGGGAGAGAGCAAGGAAGTTCTCTACTTTTTGTGGCACCTGGAGGGAATTCAATACCTACTTAAGATGGAAAACCATTTTTATGATACATTTTCCAGGAATTTCAGAAGGGGCAGGTTACCCAATTGTCTCCCCTCCACCATACATTGGAGTTTATTTCTACAGCAAGATCATTAATTTCAGAGAAGAAAATTGGACTCAGGCAAAATATTTTTTTAAATTCATCAATATGAAAAAGAGGCTTTACAACTTCAAAATTAAAGAGAAACGTGAGTTTTCCCTGCAGAAAATTCAATGTTTTAAAGAATTCTATGAAGTTCTGGAGTGGTACGCAGGTACTGAACAATTTTCCAATTCAATTTTCAATTTCTCATATGCTGGGCAGAAATTAGTTGGAGAATTACAAGAAACAAAATGAGTTTCTCTACATAGCAAATAGAATCTGATTAGCCCTTGTGTAGGCTTTCGCGGTGTGGCGAAGATTCAGGGTGGAGGTTTTTGGGGTTAGCACCGCGTAGATTGGTCTCTGCAGACGACAGTTTCGCCGTCATTGCAGCAGGCTTCTTCAGGTCAATGAAGTGGAGATCCGTGGTATCGCCCGTCTATTATACACCCCGTCGGAGGCCGGTGTCTCCTCATTGGCTGGTTCAAAAGTTCTGGGTGGCTTCTCATTGGTCCGCATCTCCGCATGCCCGAGAGACAGGACAGAGCCAGGAGATGCGGACCAATGAGAAGCCACCCGGGCCTCCTGAACCAGCCAATGAGGAGACACTGGCCTCCGACGGGGTGTATAAGAGACGGGCAATCCCACGGATCTCCACTTCATTGACCTGAAGAAGTCTGCTGCAATGCCGGCAAAACTGTTGTCTACAGAGATGAATCTACCCGGTAGTAACCCCAAAAACCAGTCTGCTGAAAGAATCTGATTAGACAAGAAAAAATAAATATGTACATATTGAGCTGTAAGACCTAAACCAGTTCACTCCTCGAGCATGAAATCAATTCTTCACCTCTTATACATAAATTTTGAGAGAAGAAAATAATGGGTGAGGACTTCTGCAATGCGTTTAGTATTGTATGGTGGTGAGATGTGGGCAATATGGCAGAGATGGAAGATATGAATGAAATTTTGAAATGTGGTGTGGTCAGAGGATGCTGAAAAACCTTGGCGATGCACAAAGGGCAAGAAAAAAAAGACTTTGCTGTTCAACAAAATTATTTTAATTAAAGTATTTTTTTTCTTACCCTTTGTGCACCATGAAGGAGTTCCACCATGTTACGCCACCCACCATCGCATTTGAAAAACCTTGGATTGACAAAGCAACTAATAAATAGGCTGATGGAAGAATGAGCTATGGAAAGAGAGGCTGTTCCAATTTCTTAAGAAGAGAAGAAATATCTGGATTGGCCATAAACTTGGGTTTATGAAAGTCATCATATTTATTTCAGAAGAGGTCCCGCCAGTATCTCACCCAATATTAACCAACTGTCATCTAAAGTCTTGACTGAGTGGCTCACTTTTCAATCGCCAAATGATCTAACTCCTTGGTGAAACTATAGGCCATTTATCAATTATAACAAATCCATCTGATAAGTTTTGCAACATAGCTCTTGGTATTCGTCACTACTAAAACAAAATAATGTTTCAATATACTCCCATACAAGCAATAAAATAGAGACCCATTAATAAAATAAACCTCAGAAATAAACTGCAATGGTTAAGTTTCACCTGTTCAGTTATCATATTAATTGAAAAACAACGAGACTCATCAGTTGAAAAAGTATAGCCAAATGAACCCATCCCTTTTATTCACAAGAACAAATTTTGGAGCCGACTTAAAAATTAAGAAGTAAAGGAGTTTATTTTTGCATGATGCCTCACAATTTACATGTTTCTGAAACTGATAAATTTTCCTCTGACAAGTACATAATATTTCCATATTTTTACTGAACTTTGGCTCTGACAGACATTCACAACATTTCATTAAAGCAATCTCTAAGGAAATGTACGCCAGCCTCCTGGCTGCATCTAAGTAACACGAATGTGCTTGAATATAGTTTTGAACATTTTGTTAACAAAAAGGGTGAATTACTACTGATAAAATTAAATAATATCTAGCAGCTTGTACTGAGTAATTTTCAGCAAAATATACTTAGTTTTAAACCTGTAACCCTATAGCCTCGCCAATAATAAAGACGTTCAAAAGAAAAGGGTTTACGATAAAGTATTGAAATATTTAAAATGACTTTCATTCTTAAGAGTATAAAAATTAAGAGTTTTTTAAGCTGAAAAATTTTCAGGTACAAGGAAAAGAATAAGCCATTTGAAGCTAGAAAACATAATGGGACAAAATGATCCATTCCCATCCTTCTATGATGAGCAACACTTCCATCCTCCTAGTGTAATAAACCTGATTTCCAAACCAATTTTCCATGATTTAAGTCAGGGTTGGTAACCACACTAATGACTTTTTTGAATATGGAAAAATGAAAAAAGAAAACTGGTATCAAACCTTCTTTTAAGTGAGATGGGTCGATTGTTGGGAGGTTCTTTGCCTCCATCTCCAACATCAGTCCGTTTTGAGCCACGTCCACCGTCAGGGACCAACCCAGCAGAAGAAGAAGACCCCACCTCTACTGCACTATTGCCACCCTCACCCTGAGTACCTACATTCCCTTCCCCACCTTCATTACCATTCCCTTCACTGGGCTCTTCATCACAACCATTGGCACTAACTATTGACACACTCAAGCTTTTCAAAAGAGCCCCAACAGAATCCAAAAGTTTCCTGAAAATAAAAATTAAGAAATCGAAGTTAAATAGTCCGTAAGAAGTCCCCCATGTTTGGGCAAGTCATTGCTAAACTGCAATATAACTAATAAATGCATTAATTATGTATGCATACAACATTCATGTACATATTAGTTTTCTTGCACAGAGACTCAATATGGACAATCTATGAATATTTTTCTAAATAAGACAAATGATAAAACTGCTGAGTAAAAATACTATACTTCCTGGTGGTTTTGCAAAGACGGGGACTGACAAATGGAGCATTCTTAGGCATTTCTTGAGCCTTCTGTTAACATCTGAAGGCTTGTTGAGCATTCCAATTCATGGGCGTACCCAGCGAGGGAAGGGGGGGGGACAGCTGCCCCCCCTTGAAGCAAAAAAAGCGGAAGTCTTTAAGCAAAATCAGCACTGAATTGAAATGAAAGTATTCAACAAATTTTCTTTAATCCCACGAAATTTGATATGTAACTAAAATGAAACTATATTTTCTAATGTCACAACTTGGCTTGCCCCCCTAGACCATGGCTTGCCCCCCCCCCCCCCCCAACCCCTCTAGTTATGATCCTGGGTACACTCTTGTTCCAATTGACTTTTTATGTATTTTTCAAGAAATATCAAATGAACTACATACTCTCAAATATGTACTTAACTAGGCATTTAAAAAGCATGGAAAATGTTTTTTGGCTAATGCTCAGTAAATCCAAAGACCAAAAATAGCTCTACAGTGACATTATTTGGAGTTTTTAATCCTTGGTGGGGCAGCAGATGCAAAAACTATCAAGAGGATCAGGTTCAAGTTTCCTTTCCTTAAATCTGTTTCAAATTTTTAATAAAAATTACTTGAGATAGTCAAAAGGCATTAGTGACTGATCTATCAGAAATTACCCAATGCCTCCAATTGGATTGATGGCAGTCTCACAAAATTTCTTTGGAATTAATGAATTATAAAAACAAAAATTTTAACACGTTATTATGAAATTAATATTGATACGTAAAAATAAAAATTTCAATACGTAAGTAGTGCATTATTTTGGGAAGTGTCTCACCACCACCATTTGCACCCTGTGGATGAATTAAACACAAGCATGTGAAGTACAGCAAAATAAATAAAAATTACACATGCCTTGAATGTAATGCAGGGTGCAATAAATGAAGAAAAGAATTACATGAAATAAAAAGGAGAGTAGCGATTTCAATGAAAACTGTAACAAGCAGATAGGGTGTAACTGCACAGAGAAATTAGAGTTTGGCTCTATAACTTCAAGTTCAATTAAAAGTTCAATTTATCACTCAAGTGGTGAGGTGTGGGGCTGCTACTCAGCCTTATTCTTTGTAAGCTGGACGATGTAGAGACCACGGAAGTCCTTACAGCTGTAAACCATGAGGAAGGAACTTTACTACATGTACAATATTCTCTTCCTATTCCATACTCCGTTTCGTAAGGGGAAAGGTGATTGCCTTGTACTTATTTACATTTTTACCACCTGTAGCGAGGATGATAAAAATATCTGTATCTTCGCTAATGGACATTTTTTTTTTCCACACAACTGAAAACAGAGCTATTTGGCTTTTACATAATGGTTTTCATAACATTCAACAATTAAACGTACATGAACATCCATGCCCTGTATAGGGGCAACCTACCCAGGTCGAACTCAAACCCATTACCTTCAGTTTGGCAAACAAGGACTTTACCCCACCGCCACCGAGGTCGGCGACCATATAGGTTGCATACCTATTTTTTTCTGTGATAATCAAATTGAAAGAGTATGAAAATTGAAAGTATAGCATGGTGACAGTCTCTGAATTTACTGTTTTGGGTGTAAAACAATGTTGGCTACGTGAGTGATCAAATGCAAATTATGAAAACGTGAAAAATGGTTGAATTTACTAATATAGTGAACAATTGGAAAGACAAAAACACACCCCATCGGAGAGCGTCACCAGTGGCGAGTTGGGGGAACTAGAAAGAGATGACCACTCAGCGAGAGGAAGAGATGGGCAGCGGTGGGGCAAGTGCATGCTCTCACTCTCTTCCAAACGACAAGACACCGGAGAGGTTACAAACGAAAAGGTCAAGGTTCAAACAGATCCTGCAAATTTTCAAGCATATACCCTCAGAATGGGTCATTTTCTGACTCTTCAGCAAGCTCTTTCCTTGAGAATGTGTTGTTTGGGATGAGACCTGTATGAATGAACCCTCCTAAGATGCAAGATATGGGGGTGCAGCACTGTGAATTCGGGGCTGATAGCAGAGCTTTTGAGAGTGGTACCCCTGGTCCGGGCCTGAGTGGTTCATTTTTTTCATTTGGGACTTTATTTTGGGTTTCCAAGATTCTGATCGGGGAATTTACTTCTTATTGGGGATTCTATGTTACAACTTCAAATAAGAATAAGGCTTGATGGCAAGACATTGTCACACAATGAAAACAAGAAGGGCAAAGAAAGTAAAAGAAAGGTACCCAGCCATTTTAAGGAACTAAATAGCCTGGTTTTGCAGAAAGTTTTTCATCAAAGCAACAAATGGTAGAAGATAGGTGAAGCACATTCTGCTTTGAGGCCAACTCATGCACTAAATACCTCACCTTTGACCAGATGGCATTCTCATAGACCGGGAGCGACACCTTTTCGGAATGTCTGGTGACCAAACATCCCTGCTCTCAAGCAGACCACCCTTGCTGCTATTCTCATCATCAACATGCTGGGCACACCGGTAAGGTTCAAAAGATGAGCATGCCTCATCAGTCCCACGAGCTACACTATACACATCAGCCAATGGATTCACAGATTGGGAACTGTTCTGGCCTCCAGATGCAAAGTTTGAAGAAGTCTTGGAGCTGAGAAACTCATTGTAGTGGAAATAATATCTCTCCTCAAAATGCTGGCGCCACAATTCCTGCCAGTATGCATCCCCAGAGTCAACAGCTGGTTGACCACCAACGTCACACTCTGAACCAGTTGCACAACTCACTTCTGACATTTGCGATGGACTCTTGGCAGAAGCCCCATCCTCATCCTCATCTTGATCCACATCTTGCCCCAGTGAAGACACAGTGATCTGAGTGACGGTTGTTATCGAATCACTGGGAGAAGAGGAGGCAGATGAGAGAGAACATGCAGATGACGATGAAGATGATGCACCAGCAGAAGCAGAGCGATTGCCCAGCCTGCTAATGACTAAATCCTCCCCAGAATTTAAAAGCATAGAAGAGTTCTCACTCGCAAACCCAGGGAGCAGCTCAGAGTCTTTTGTGTCCACATCATCCACAGGACCAGCATCCTCTTGGAGACTAACAGCCTGATATTCGGCAATTTCCCTTAAACTCTCCTCCCTATCATCCTCAGCCCTAGCTGCTGACTCAGCAGCAATAGCTTGATCAGTCCCATCCTCCTCCTTTTCTACATTGCTTTCGGAAAATGAAAGGTACCCTGGGTTCACATAGTGACCATAACGCTGTAGCCAGCTTTCCCAAATGAGGCGCTCACCGTTTTGAGACCAGTAGCGCTCCCATGATTGTAACAGATCTTCACCACTGGAGTTCCCTTCTTGAAATGTATCTAAGTTCTCAGGAGGAAGTTCCACTCCATTATGACCCCAGTCACCAAGACAGCCTCCCCCTTCAGATAAATCTGCTCCACTGTCACTGCCATGGATGTCATCCTCGGCCTGCTCTTCCTCTTCGTCTTCATCCTCTTCAGGCACGGCATCTTCGTCATCAGCAAGCTCATTGTCTTCATCGTCTTCCTCTTCGTCCACCTCAAGCCCTTCCATAGCAACATCCGCCTCGACATTGTCCCGCATTTCACCATCTTCTTCTCCAACATACTCATCAGTAGAGTAATTGTTGTCTGTATGAGATGCACTACAATAACAGCTCACATTTTCATCCTGGAAGCAAGAGAGAGGGAAATATATAGGGATATGAAAGACACATAAAACGCCTAAAAGAGAGGGTAGACAAGCAGATCACACATTCAACACATTTATGATTCAAAAGCACCACTCAACATTTAAAACAAGAGAAAGATAACCTGCCGTTTTCGCGTTAGGAGAGTTATCATAGTTTAGAAGAATTTTAGTTTCATAGAAGGAAGGAGAAAATTGAGCACAGCCATTTGATAGATACATGCTTTCACTATTGGGTGAACAGATTCATTCTTGAAATATGTACGTACGTCATTTTTGCCAGATTTTGAGAGATGAGATTCGGTGGCACAGGAAAAATATTGCACGTTTTCTTTCGCCTCCGTAGGATGAAAAGCCTCCTGGAATTGACTGCCTTTCTCATCGATGGAAGATGAATTTTCACACATTCCTTCCCTAGCACTCCCAGCATCACTGAAAAACAGATACTTCGATATTACGGAAGTAAAATTAGTTAGCTACCTAACGGAATAGATGTTACTTACCGAATAAACACCCTGCTACAAAGGCAGTAAATGTTTTCCTCTAAAGGAAGTCCAGCCAAAGACAGATGTATGTGGGCTAATGGCTCCCAGAAGTGCTCACACATGTTCAGATTGTTTTAATGCACGCCTCTGTGCCCTACAACGTTATATAAACGTAAAAATATAAATATTACGTGAAATAAACACAGGTGGAAGTGGTGCTCTATTTCCTAGTTTAAGATCATAACCGACGAAACCAGTCACTTAAAATGGGAACGCATAGCATAAAATAGGCATTTAGAAGGAATTTAAACGAACAAACACACATACACCAAGATCCAATGACATAAAACTGCATTAAATTCACACAACACTGAAATTCCAACCAGGGATAAATTATAATCAGATACGCATTCACAAAAACATAAAAACTTACCTAAACTACACGAACGTTAATAACCCATTTTCTTAGGTCATTAAGTAAACAATTATAGGAAGGGAAGGATTCCAATAGGGGAAATTAAAATAATAGGACTTTCATCCTCGCAAGAGACTTCTCAGACGCACGTACGCATCACAACATTCAATTGTTTCCATTTAATTCTGCGTTTATCCGATAGGTTTACTTCAGCTGCAAGCGCGGTAGAGATGTGAAATTTTTAAACAAATTGTGAAAATAATCATGATAGTGAGCACGATTTTCCATTCCCATTGTCGTTATTGTCTGAATACCTCAATAAAAAGGCATGAAACATCGGAAGTAAGTACAGTTTTCGAGCAAATGGGACTTCGTAAATAAACGTGCGCTCGGTAAACGGCATGCTAAAGAAAAAAAATACAATGAAGAATACCATAGGCATAAGAATTTTGCAATGATTGAGGAACTTAGGTAATCGCTGTTTTTAAATTCATTTAAGGTACTCTTGTAACAATAAGTAATTTATGGCGCACCTCTACCCGATTGTGTGTAATTAAAAACCTATCAGGCTGGCCGATGTACCCTTATATTTTTTATCGGGTCTCTCCTGTTGTCCGGATGGCGAGACTGGCTCTCTTAAGACTCACTCATAACGAATTACCTTTAGTGTAACTTGACTCGCTCAGACCCATACCGATAAGCGAAATATTCTACCAATCATGCCTGATGTGGTGCATCAATTGTGAAATCGGTTTGCAGGGATTTGATCAGTGCCATATTACAATGTTATGTAACCCCCCACCTCATTGAGTTGAAAATTACACAGACACGATGGAATTTTTGATAGAACCCTTTATATATATGGTTAATAATTAAGGCTGGATGACAGGGGTTATGACCCCTTTCCTAATTTTATCAAAAATGTTTAATTTTTACTTGTTAAATAGTTTTTGTATCCTTGTGAAAGAGTACATGCAAATTCAAGTTAATACAAGTCCCAAACATGAGAGAAATTTGAGTTGCATGTATCGTGGAGAAAGGCACTCCCCAGAAAAAATTTTACAATGGAGATTGACCATCTCTCCTCTGGACACAGGTCATGTCCCCCCCAAATTTGATGCTGAATCGACCCCTGAGGCTAGGTCAGTTTATTTTTTCCCAGTTCTCAATTCCTGTTTGTTTTGGCATTGATTTTCAGTATTGAAGCAGATTATGTATCTGTTATAGCTGATGAAACCACAGATTTATTCTTGCTGTATCAAATGGAAATTTAATTTCAATATGTTCTTCCAAATGAGAAACCGAATGAACAATTCTGGGCATTTTTAAATCCTAGTGACTGCAGTGCTTTGTCTTTCTCCACAGAGAATAGAGAAATATCAAAGAAGTGTTGACTGAAGAGGCTCTGGACAAAAGAAAACTTGTTTTACAAAGTTATGATGGAGTCAGCATGATAAGTGGTCGTCACTGTGGAGTTCGAAAGCCTTGGTGAAAGAGGACTACATATCCTTTTTTGCATTATGTGCGTTGCTGCACACATAAGTTAAATTTGATTATGGCTCGAACTACAAGTCAGAACACTCCGGTGAGAAGATGAAGTGGTTGGAAAGCAAATTCCTAGTGTGTCAAATGTGAGGTGGAATTTTAAGTTGAGGTTAGTTGAAAATCTTTATGTACACAAAGAGCCATTATTGAAATTTTTGAAGAAGATTGAAAATAGCAGTAGACAAAGCCCTATTGGAAAATTCTTATAAGAAATTGGACATATTTCTTACAAGAATTTTTCTATAAGAAAATTTCTTATCAGAAATTGGACGTTTTTCTCATAAGAATTTTTCTTATAAAAAAATTCTTATAAATATCAATTACAAAATGTTATTTATATGAAATTTTCTGATGGAAATATTTATTATAAATATCATATCATCATGCTTAAAACACTTGCGCAAACTTCTGTAAAAAGCTACATGAGATTTACATCCCTCCTGATCAGGAGAGAGTACTCTCGAGAGTACAAAGTTAGCATTATACCTAATTTTTTTCAAATGTAGGTGCCTATATCTGGTACACAGCAAACCTAATGATTTCTCATGTACCTACCTAATGTAGATGTCTCTCATTGGTGTGCATCAAGCAAGGACATTCAAGTTCTGTAAAGTTCACCTGACTGGCCAGACAGTGGGAGATACCATAGAGGTCCTTCAGGTCATGGGTTATGCATAGGGTTAACGTCAGTTAAGTTAAGTAATGTTAAGGCGAGACTTATTCTATTAAACTGCTATCACAAAAACATGGCGAATGATTAACATATAAAAGCAATACCTAGCGATCTAACAAGGTCTCCATGTGAACCGTATCCTGCAACGTATGCAATCGTAGTATACATCGTGCTTATTCATGGCCCATATCGAACTTCCATTGGTTAAGTAATCTATAGACTCGAAACAGACAGATTTTATAAGTCTACAATTTTTTGTATGCTCTCAGGTCTCATAGTCTCATAAAAAGAAGCCTCCACTTCTTGGAACCATTTATGTCAAATACCATGCTGAAAACGCCAATAAATTAGCAGAACATTACTTAACAAGGAGTTATACATTATTTCCAAAAAAATCTTATAAGAATTTCTTAAATAATTATCAATTGCCAACATAAGTTATGGTGACATAAATGCCTGACAGATAAAAAAACCTGAAAGTTATGTGACCTGCGCAACATTCTTATAGAATTCTATAAGAAATGCAGAGTTCTTGAAAGAATTTCTGTAAGACATAAGAAATTTCCAATAGGGAGTAGTGCTATTGCTCAAGCAAGAAGCCTTAAGATTGAACAGCCAGTTTTTATGCTTTGGCTGGAAGTCTTCCATAGAGTAATGCCACACGTGAGTATACTCTATGATCAGCTACAGAGGAAATTAATAGGCTCAGTGTCAGCAAATGCAGCCATTAAGGATTTCGAATCTGCAGTAATGAATGTCAGGGAGAGCATTGACACTATTTGCACTAACTCAAAGACAAGACATGAAAAGAGAAGACATGAGGACATTTCCATCTCAAGATCTAGCTGCAAAAGAGGTGTGTGATGTAATAATTAGGCTAAGGAGCGATTCTCTTTCATGGGTCATCTTATGGCATCGCTCCTCTTCTCTTCCGAAAATTTCCCGAATTTCAACCGGGCATTCCCAGAAAAGTATTTGCATAGTTTGCGTGAGACATGCCCATTCATAAAACAAGCTTGTCGGCGGACTGAGCTTGAAATAATTTGCATGCACAAGGACTTCCGGAAAGTCTCAAGTGTCGTTACCCTACTAGGATTCATCGTTGACAATAACATTTTTAAAAATACAGCAAAACCACTAAACTACTGAAAATTGTGGCCACAATTCCGATGACAACCAGTGAAGCAGAGAGGTGTTTTAACCTCTCTGACCCTTAAGTGTGTTAAAACATTATTATTCTGTAGCACTATGGATGAGGACAGGCTCACTGCTTTGGCGATGTTGTCAATTGAAAAAAGCTCCTGGATGGTATCAAAGGTGTCAATGACAAGGTTATAGACAAGTTTGCTCAGAAGAAGGAAAGGAGGATGAATTTTGCCTACCGTCACTTGTAAAGGTGTGTTTAGAATAATTATTTTCATTAGCATGCTAGTATTATTTCTATTCATGCCATTTTAATGGTAGAATGTACCAGTGATATGTCTTGAAGGCTATGTATTCTACTACAACGAAATGGTCCCCATTTATAATCAATGTCGAGTGTTATATTTTTATAACTTAATTTTTAAAACCAACCAAGCCCAATGATCACTCTTATCCAGTAAGCACCCCTCTGAATCCATTTGCTCTGACTTAAATTCGGTGTCCCTCAGCAGTTGAGGGTTCCAACATAGGGAGCATAATTATGCCCTTTTTTGATGACTGCATGTGCTTCGAAAAGAAAGGGCGTGGATCTAGAATATTCTTGAAGAGGGTCACAAGCTTTTGAAGGTGCTATTGAGAACTTTTGATGATAGACCAGGCAGTTGGAGAAAAATTGGAATATTTATCTGGCTAAGTGAAAGGAAAACTCAGGGACCTTAAGGCATTGGGCCCCCTGGCAGGACCCACTCCTGCTGTAGTTTCAACCTTCTCACACATGGAGAAGAGCTGCTGTCCTCTCCATCTAGTGATTGGAAGCATAATTGTGAGTAAGACCAGAATGATGCCAATTGCCATCACACAACAAGGCAAACAGTGTCCAAACGATGTTTGCTGACTGTCCTGCTTGTAAAAAAAATCTGCAAGAGGATTTTCAGAGAATGCCTTTCCCATAGAAACTTTATGCTAATTGTACAATATTTTGCACCCAGCACATGTCCAAATACTGCCCCAACCACCAACAGTTGCGGTTCATTTATGCTATCAACTTAATTAAACCTTCAAAGCACTTGATGGTTCTTTTGAGATATCTCATACAGCATAGTTATTAGCAGCTGCAATGGTGAAAAGTTTCTGGAAGACTCAAAGAGGATGGTAGTGATTTTAGATCAGAGTAATTTACAGAAGCCACCTCCTTTCACGCATTTCATTCTTAAGGTCGGCGTACATATGTTCTTTTTACCTCTTATACTGTCTGGTTGACATATAAGTTTTGATATCCTCCTTTCCCTTATATGCTAGCCCAAGTTCCTTACATCAACAGCTCCTTCACTTCCATGCATGCCTTTGATGGTGTCTGCTTCATCCACCAACAGGCCTGAGCTGGGCCGCCGGGACACCAGGATGCATGGGCGTACCCAGCAATGGGCCAAACTAAATAAACAACTTCCGTCCACTCCACTTTCAGCCTCGTGTTGTAAGTACGTTTGGTTCTTCCTTCAGTACGCTGAAGAGGGCTACTTTGTAGCTGAAATACGTATACGTGTGTTTTCCTCGTCCCCTTGCTGATCCCCGACGACGCTCTCTTGGAGCAAAATTTTTCTCCCGGAACATTGAAGCCATCTACAGGTGAGTGAATGTGTGAGTGACTGCTGATTGAGTGCATGTGTTTCCACAGATCACTGGCTATCTTTAACAGGCCCATCCTGTGAAGATTCCCTGTTTTTTTTTTGTGGAGCGAGAATCCTTAGTGGAGGTCCCTACAGCCCCCACAAAGGATCTTGTTTTGTATGCTTGTTGTGAGTGAATGTGTGAGTGTGTGTGTTTTTGGGCTTTCCGGTTGAGAGGCTGGTGTTTGGTCCCTGCGGGGAATTTCTCCTCCCCCTTCCCGCACACCAACGCAGTAACTTTTCTGACTTGCAAGGTGGACGAGCACGGAGAATTATACGGCCGATTGAGAATTTGTTTTCTATAATTTCCAAGGCCGTAGAAGCTCAACCCCCAATTTTTTGCATTTTTTGGGGTTTAGGGGGATACAACCCCCCCACAGAGCTCAGAGAAATTTTTAAGTTTAATCCATTTTACTTAATTGGATTGATATTACTAATAGGATAGTGCAAGGATGAATAAAATATCCCTCAGAAAGCCGTAAAACTCACCATTTTAAACCATTTATCTTTAAAATTCTGCAATTTATTAATCTCGCACCTACCACTTATCCTGGTGGGTATTCCATACCCAAACCTAATGCATTAGTAGTTGCACCTAAACCCCCCAGCCTTAATTCCTAGCTGTGCCCCTGACCTGGATGTATACCGGTGTGCCCTCCGGTCTGGA
Organism: Ischnura elegans; assembly: GCF_921293095.1. Lineage (NCBI taxonomy): Eukaryota > Metazoa > Arthropoda > Insecta > Odonata > Coenagrionidae > Ischnura > Ischnura elegans. The sequence goes on from NC_060253.1 coordinate 57,437,370, forward strand.
AATCTTTGGCACCCTAGTTGTTCCAAAACTAACAAATTTTACAGTCAGAATACCAACATTAAGCAGTTATCTTGATTTCAATGATATCTCATTTAGCAGAATAATTAACTCCGTCTTAAGTAAACAAAACAATTTAAATTAATATAATTCATTCTGCATCATTCCAGTAGTCCTCCCCCTGCATAGGGCCGTCCATCGCCCAAGGAAGGGGTCCAGCCTGGGCATGCCATTAACCCTAACATCTCATTCTCTCTTCTTTCTTGTGCCCCTAACTGATCGTTGATCTCATCATTGCGTATTTGTACTGTCAATTAATTGGACCTTCTCCATTAACACTATCATCATCAACTGGTTTAATTCCCACTGGTAGGTATGTCCCAAACACCAAAGTTGTGCCCACCTCATACATTCTGAGGCCTCTTCTTTGGTTTCCTTATATGTATCTTCTTTTTAACCTCACTGAGTCTGTCATTTTCAGCCTTCTTCTTCCTCTTCTCTTTTCTCCTTCCACTCTTCCCTTAACTGTTATATTAGAAACCCGAGGCCTCTTCCCTCTCAAAATATACCCAATCCAATTTCCCTTTTCTTTTGTAGCTTTAATAACAGAATGGCTTAGCATCCTACCTGATGGACATAGTGTTGCAATGGAAGTGCCCTTCATGCAACACTCAAGCAGGGATAGTTCCATCTCTGAAAAGTTTCTCCCACGGCCAGGACTTGAACCCCTGTCCACAGGGTGTAAAGCCTTTATGTTGCATTTGTGAACATTTTCTCACTAATAATGGGTTTAATTTGGATGACTTTTCTTGGGTATCTCATTTCTTCAATCACCAATCTTGGTTTGTGTAGAGCTGATGAATTGCCTGAAAACTGCCGTTAATGAGCCCACTGTTTTTGAAAATTGACTTCACTGTGAACATTAAGTATTACCTACCATTCCGAAATTTCTCTAGGGTAACATACCACCCTATTGGAAATTTCTTATAAGTCTTACAGAAATTCTTATAAGAATTCTGTAAGACTTATAGGATTCTATAAGTCATACAGATTTCTTATAGGATACTATAAGTCTTACAGAAATTCTTATAAGAACTCTGCATTTCTTATAGAATTCTACAAGAATGTTGCGCGGGTCGCATAACTTTCAGGTTTTTATCCAGCAGGCGTGTCACCATAACTTATGTTGGCAATTGATAATTATTTAAGGAATTCTACATAAGATTTTTTTTGGAAATTATATATAACTCTTTGTTAAGTAATGTTCCGCTGATTTTATGGCGTTTTCAGCATGGTATTTGACATAAATGGTTCCAAGAAGCAGATGAGGCTTCTTTTCATGCGACTTGTTAGTATACATGTATACCCCTGAGAGCACACGACAATTGTAGGCTTATAACATGTCTGTTTTGTGTCTACAGATTACTTAACCGATGGAAGTTCGACATGGGCCATATGAATAACCATGATGCATACGACGATGGCATGCATTGCAGGATACGGTTCACATGGAAACCTTTTTGGTTGTTAGGTTGCTAGGGATTGCTTTTATATGTTAATCATTCACAATGCTTTTGTGATAGCAGTTTAATAAAATAAGTTGTGTGCTTCTAATAAAAAAAGGCATTGACCTCATTTGGTAAGTCTTACATAACTGGCATTCCTAAAATCATGTTACCTTAAACAGACAGTGTCGTGGAATTTTAAACTTTTCATCATTAATTTAGATAGATATATATATTTTTTTTCAGATTGTGGCGTATCTAATATAAGTGTCAGTTTTAATGAAAACAGTGTTTCAATGGACAAAGTGAGTGATTTATGTAGTCGTCTCTGAAGAGAATGAATTTGTATGAGTAAACCTAATAACATCTGCACAATTATTATTTTATGGAAAATACATCAACTATTATTCTCTATCAGTGTTTCTGGGATTCCTATTGATTTCCCTAAATCTTACACTTATTGTTAGCCATATTCTACGTAGGTATCCTTTTCTCCAAATGGCGTCAAATTCCATTTTACTTTGTCTATTTCTTGCATTATCTATCCAAATCTTCATGTAGAGGTCATTCTCTCTGGTATCTTAAATAAACATTGCTCATATGCATTTGATTTATCAATTTTTCCTTTTCCTTCCCAAATAATTTCTTGAAGCATCCCAAGTCGAACTTGAATTTTATTTCATTTGCTTCTTCAATTTTCCAGGTTAAATCATATTCCATATTGCAATTCCTGTGTCTTACATTGCGTAGTGATTGCCAAAGTCGTATTCTATTATCAGTTCATCATTCTAGGCTATCATTGGTTCCATTGATCTTAGTTTCTTTTAGCATTTGGGGACATTAACCCTATACAGAACCCATGACCTGAAGGACCTCCATGGTATCTCGCCTTGTCTGGCCAGTCAGGTGAACTTTACAGAGCTTGAATGTCCTTGCTTCATGCACACTAATGATAGACATCTACATTTGGTTCATGGGAAATCATTAAGTTTGCTGTATAGCAGATATAGGCGTCTACATTTGGATTAAATTAGGTATAAAACTAACTTTGTACTCTCAGTAGGGATGTAAATCTTATGTAGCTTTTTATATAAGTTTGCACGAGTGTTTTAAGCAAATGATATGGTGTTTATAATAAATATTTCCATCAGAAAATTTCTTATAAATAAAATTTTTTTATTGATATTTATAAGAAATTTTCTTATAGAAAAATTCTTGTGAGAAATTTTCTTATAAAAAATATGTCCAATTTCTTAGGGTAACAGAAATTCAAACCAACCATTTTTTATGCCCAATAACCAAAAGTTCAATTAGCACTGAAGACACTTTACATTGGCACGACAAAAGTTTGAAGTGATTAATCTCAGCATGAACAAAGACCATGCCCTAAAGTGGGCTAAAACCACAATTATTCTCTGCTGCTCATTATTCTATCACAGCTGCAGTAAAAGAGGCTATCAAGATCTTGTGCCATAATAACTGTAACAGAGACTCTTCAATTGGATTTATTTAAACAACGCATGATGACTTACAATGAAATGCATTAAAATATAAGAAGGGGCCAAATCAAATAATATATCCAATATATAATCCAATAGCTAGTGGGACATACTAGCTTATCAGTTAGTTCCTGAATACTTCTTTTTTTTTGCATGAAAAATGATTAGTTCGAATCAAAGAGGAATCTGACACAGCGGTTAGAATGTGCCCACAAAAAAAATCATCTGTCAAATAGTCAGCATCTTTATAAAACATCCCCTGGTATGAATTCAGAGAAAGGTTTTTGACTTTCCTACAAGAATGCTTGCTATCTGCATTCATCTTCCCCCGTACGGGCCGAGCACCATTACTGCACCACATTAGAGAATACTCAATAAAATTTGATGCAGTATTTTCTCAACGCTCAAAAATATGCTGGTCATAAATTTTCTGCTGCTTTAAATGACCTATTTTTAACTGTAATTCTTTACCTTATTTCCCTCATTATCTGAAAAACTGGTAGGTGAAACATGTAATTGGTTCTCAAATGCGGAATATGAAAAAGGAAGTGACATCTGGAGTGAACTGATGGAACCCTTAGGTTAATTAATGATAAAAGATAAGAACACTTAATGTGATTATTAAGCAATGAGTGTAAAAATATTAGTCCTATTTGTTTTCTACGTGCAGAAAGGGTGTGGATATTGAGTACTTTCAAAATATTGTCATATTCACCACTTTCCCTTACCATTCCGGCCTTAAAGGCCACAAATCTAAGAAATGTATTTTGAACCTTCTCTAGGCCTAACTCATATTTATGATAGAATGGAAACCAAATCATAGAGCAATATTCCAGAATCGGTCTAACTAGGGTGATGTATAGGAGTCTAATACAAGCCATATTATTAAAGTCTCTGGAATTGCGAAAAATGAAGCTGAGAGTTTTGTAAGCTTTTGTAATTGTAACTTCAATGTGGCTGTTAAAGTTAAATCAGAGTCAAATATTACTCCCAGGTCAAGTTTCTGGTTCACTCTAACAAGGTCTTGTCCAGACATAGAGTAATCGACAAGAACCGGAATCTTAGATTTACAAAAGGTTAGTACATTACATTTACTAATATTTAAATGCAAGGCATTCATTTTACACCATTCGGAAATATTTGTCTGACATCTTTGAAGTACAAGAGCATCTGCATAAGAGTCTGTAGTGTGAAACAACTTTATGTCATCAGCATACATAAGATAATTAACAGGTTTAATTACAGTTCCAATATCATTAATAAAAATTAGAAATAGAATTGGTCCTAAATGTGACCCCTGGGGGACACCAGATACAGCTTTGAAGGAAAAAGAAGTGACGCCATTGATTTTTACCATTAGTTTTCTGTTTGCCAAGTAACTGCTAAACCAGGATAGTAAGTTTCCACTTATGCCATAAGCATTTAGCTTTGCTAGGAGTATTGTGTGGCATACCTTGTCAAAAGCTTTGGTAAAATCACAATAAATAGTGTCTACTTGATGGTGTTCATACGCTGAGGCAGTGACAAAGTGCTGAAAAGTTAGTAGGTTGGTGACGGTAGATAAACCACTCCTAAACCCATGTTGCTCTTCGACAAGAATATTTTCAGTAAGTGGGGTGAGTCTATTTGTCACTAAACTTTCAAGTACCTTTGCAAAAACAGATTGGATAACAATAGGTCTGTAGTTATTCACTTCATTTTTATTGCCACTCTTGTGCACAGGAATTATGTAAGAGGTTTTTAGGAAATCAGGAAAAATGCCATTCTGTAAGGATTTGTTGAAAATTATGTAAAGGGGGAACACTAAGGCTTCACAACAGTTTTTGATAAGCAGTGGAGGTAAGTTGTCAGGACCAGAACTCTTTGATACATCTAGTTTTCTCAATATGTATAGAATTTCATCGACAGTGACATTCACAGTTGAAATATTAATATTATGACTAAAATTAAACTCGGGAGGGGAATTACTCTCGATAGGTGAGTAGACCTCAGAAAAGTACTTTGCGAATAGATTTGCGATATCACCATGATTATCACACTTAATGCTATTGTAGGACATTGTTGATGGGATGTTTTTTGTATTTCGGAGATTATTTACATGCGACCAGAAATGTTTAGTATTCACTAATATATTATCCTGCACAGTGTTTAAATAGGAAACATAACTGGATTTTGAAAGAATTTTACATTTTTTACGAATATCTGAGAACTTTTGGTAATCTACAAGGTTCCCAGAGGCTTTATAAATTCTGTGAAGGATTTTCTTTTGATAGATTAATTGCTTTAGGGTCGGTGTAAACCATTTGGGATAACTACTGTTACAACATAATATGACAGGAGTAAATAATTCTATAGCTTGATACATTATTGAATAAAAGGAGTTCACTGCCTCATTACAATCTGATTTACATAATACCATAGGCCAGTTTACTTCATTGAGGTAGTTATTTAAGCCAAGGAAGTCACAGTTTTTATAGTCAAGAATAAGCTCATTTTTTTTTACTATGTCTACTTTCTTTGGTACAATCATCACAAGTTCAATGGGCGGATGATGAGAGTCACATCTTGTTAAAGGGTCATCAACCATAACACATGAAACATTAGCCGAATTAGAAAATACAAGGTCAAGTAATCTGTCGTTTTTATTTTTTATAGTATTAATTTGTGCTAGACCCAGGAAAGAATACCTAGTTGTCAACAATAATTTTTAATTTTGGTGGAAATTCACAGTTAATGGGAACTACCTCGTTTTCAAATGGAATATTACAATCTATAAAAGGTAAATTGTAGTCTCCCAATATTAAAATTTCATCAAATTCTTTAGTTAGAATGTTTTCCACAACAATGCAATGACTATCATAAAATTCAGCTGGAGAATTAGGTGGAAAATATACAGATCCAAATAAAAATTTTAAACCAGCAGAAGAAAAACTGACAAACACATGTTCTACATTATAGTCTGACAAAATTAGTTCATGACAATTAAGCGAAGATTTTACTGCAATTAAAACGCCGCCACCACGTCTTTTACTTGAATGTGTGGAGTCGCGATCTCTTCTAAATACGTTATAGTTTGGCCAATTGAGTTCAGATGTTAACACGTCACTCGTTAACCAGGTTTCGGTTAGCACTAAAACATCATAATTGGAAATACTTACGGCTAAGCTGAGTTCCGTAAGTTTTGTTTTGATACCCCTGCATAATCAAGATAGCCTGCATAGAAGCAAGAAAGAAATTATCAGCAGAATAGCCCAGGCGAAGAGAGCATTCCACCAAAAGAGAGACCTGCTTACAGCGGGAAACTTAAATATGGAAGTAAAGAAACAATTTAATAAGAACCTACATCTGGAGTATGCTCCTATACGGAAGTGAGGCATGGACAATGACCGCAGCGGAGAAAGCAAGAATAGAGGCCTTTGAAATGTGGTGCTACAGAAGAATGATGAAAATCAAATGGATCGACCGAGTTAGTAACAAGGAAGTCCTAAGAAGGGTAGGAGAGAAGAGAAGCCTCATGAAAACCTTAATAAGAAGACGGAACAACCTTATAGGCCACATCTTGAGACACGATGGCCTGATGAAGACAATCGTCGAAGGACAAGTGGAAGGCAAGAATGGAAAAGGAAGACCTCGAACAAAATATATGGAACAAGTAAAGAGAGATGTGAAAGAGAAGAAATACGTTGGTGTGAAAAGATTAGCTGATAGGAGAACTGAGTGGAGAGCTGCGTCAAACCAATCCTAGGATTGTTGACCAGTGATGATGATGAAAATAAAGGTGTCAGATAAAAAAGAACCTCATGCATTTTAGAAAGGATAATTCGAAAAGGTTATTCTAGAGTTTTTTTTTCTAGATTTCAGTGCAGTTTCAAGGAACAATTTCAGCAAATAGATACTAGAACCATAAGGTATTAAATTTTGTAAGCTGTGAAATTCTCACTTTTCATAGTATTTTTTCTTATGAAATTGCTATTTTAAAAAATAACATTTATCTATTTTTCAATAGTCAGAATAGCATCAAAATCCATTTCCAAAAATTTTCCGGGGGTTGACCCCTGAATCCCTCTGGTAAGGGAGTCCCCATCTTGAGTTCCAGCCTGGGGCCCTCAATCACCCCAGACTCAGCTTATCTCTTCACTCTTACATAATTCTTCTGCTTTATATACTTCATCACCCTCTCCATGTACCACATCTGGGGCCCACCACTGCCCTTTTTCCCTTCCATCTGACCTTCAACGATAATTATCTTGAGACCATTGTCTCTCACCATGTGGCCTATTAAATTGCCTGTCTTATACCCAGTGGCGGCTGGTGGTAATTTATCTAGGGTGTGCATTAGGGCAGATATAGGATGATTTAATTATATTATGATAATACTAATCCATGAGCATCATGTTTCGTCGTAATATAATACATAGCAAGCAAAACATATCACTGGTATATTCTACCCTTACAATTGCATGAACAGAAATAATATTAGCATGCATGAAAATAATTATTCTAAACACACCTTTACAAGTGACGGTAGGTGAAATTCATTCTCCTTTCCTTACACCCTATGAGGAAGTAGTGTAGAAAACAGCCATACAGATGACTCTGTAGACGGACTAGGATCCTGGGCGCAGGTAGTGTAGGTGGTGGCTACACCACTACACTACCTGCAAGTCACTCACCAAAAATATGTGCGTGCGCACTCGCATCGTTTTGAGTCTGCTCCCATCACCCATTTGAACTGTACATACCCCCCCGCTTACTTCGTCCCGCCAGAGCACCCTCAAGCAATCGCACAGACCGAAAATGCACCCGGCGCGATGCCACGGGATCGCACACTTGTAGAGCGGTGAATTCGAAAAGGAGATAGCTGTAGCGTTCGGAGCTTCACGTTTCTTGCATATGCAGACAGGATTTTTATCCTTCTCGTTGCAAAGGAATAGTTTTCTTTTATAATTCATTCATCTTTGGGTGTGTTCTTGCTAACATGCGTATACGCACGCGCCACCACTGCTTATACCCAAGGTATCCAAAAGACTTATCCCTTTTCTTTCATAGAAACTTTCACATTATGTACTTACCTGACATTATGCAATCTATGCTTTTGATCAACATCATAATAACTGCAACAGTAGCACAACATTTTGAAAGCTTTCAACCTTGATTTCTACACTGCTATCACTGTCCAGTCCTTACCAGAGGTGGATACATGTAAATATCTTGTAACTCTTAAAGACAGTTGAAAGATTCTTTTGTTTAATTAGCTGAATTATAATGGCAATGAGGTTTTAGCTGATCCCTTTTTATGCGTATTCTTGATCAATACTAATTTTTGCTTTGTTGGAATGCTGTCTTCTTTGTAAATAGTTTATACTATTATTATTCTTGACGTGCCTTATATTGTGTACAAACCTTGTAACTCAATCGCTGGGCAAAGAAATATATTATTATTATTATTATTACTACAGAAAACACTCAAGTGGGGCACAAAAGATATCTTGAGCTACCTTTACTTCTCTTTTAATAAAAAAAATAATCAAGTCACAAAGAAATTTTTATTGAAAGGCATTGGCATACCCAGCAAGGGGCAGGAGGGTGGGGGCAGCTGCCCCCCCTAGAAGCAAAAGTCTTAAAGCAAAATCAGTTCTGAATTGAAACGAAAGTATTCAACAAATTTTCTTTAAACCCACGAAAAATGATATGTAACTAAAATAAAACTATTTTTTCAAGGAAATAATCTCATAAACTAATAAAGCGCTATTATAATTTTCTTAAAATGTTGGTTTCATTCACCTTTTCCATGATAAAATGTCACAACTTGGCTTGACCCCCCCCCCTAGTTAAGATCCTGGGTACGCCCTTGTTGAAAGGGATTATACACATATACAAGACTATGCCATCTTATGTTATAAACAAGTTACAATTGTGGTTCTGCATTGTTGGGCAATGCGGGCGGCCCCACAAGGGGAGGGGGGTTCTGTGCCCCAAATGCATCCGCCACTGTGCCTCGCCTCGGATGATGGATATGATGTAAAATTCATACGAAAAAGGGGAGCCAATTTAAAAATTTTCTTCCCTCAACAAGAAGAAATTAGTTTCATAGAGAAAAAAGATATTGTTCTGAAACTGAAATCTCCAATTTTGTTTAAAGGTACTGGATGAATAAAATCCTTGTTTACATTCACTACTGCTACCATAAATTGTATGAATATGATCAGACATAACTACAGTATCTATTATTTATGTATTTTGCATCAATCACTTATATTTTATTGCTATTTTTGCTCATTTACATTAGTGTCCATCCCTCCCAGAATGAGGGAGGACTGGGACAAATGTCACATGTTCAGAAAATGCTAAGTTCCACAGTGCTCATCAATTCTAATTTATCGAAGAACTTTCTGTGGGATTCAGAGGGGTAAAGGAAACTAGGAATTGCAAAAAGAAAACTGATTTAAGCCAGTAATATTTTCACAAAAATTGTATTCCAAAATGTGCCCCAGTCCTCCATAGTCTCCCCTAAGCGGGAAAGCAATCATGAAAACATGTGTGCTGAGGCATAAAATATTAGTGAACTCAATGATTAATCATTGAAAATATAATGGGGTAGCCTACGTTGAGTTTCATGTGGAGGACAAAGTGGCATCATGTGGGGTAACCAATATTGGGTCATTATGGGCTTTCATTGGTGCATTGGCAGATTTGCCATTATCAAGAGATAACAGATCCCCTTAACTGTTCTAAGTGTATGCAGAGGAAATTGTGTGAGAGCCTTGGGATAAGTAAGAGGTAGGAGCTAAAGTTAAGTAGATTGATGTTTACTAAATCAGTCAGGTCCATGCATGACCAGGCTTTGATTAGCCAGTTGGTGAAAGGATTACAGGTATTGGTTGATGCGTTAAGTAATCAATGTAATATATATGGCATGAGGACTAATTAATAGAAAACTTTTGTTTTTGGTACTTCAAAGCAATGCAAGCCAGGGATGTGAGGATAAAGATAAAAGTAGGAGGTTACACATTTGAGCACGTGGATGTTCAACTACTAGGGTAACTTACTGGAGAAAAAAGGTCACAGCAGTGAGGAAATCAGGAAGAGAATTGCATTAGCAAAGGAGGAGTTTGTGAATGGGAAAGAGCTGATTAGAGGATTGTCATGTAGAAGTTTTAAGAAAAGCCCTGTGAAAAGTATGATCTGGAGTGTACGTTGACGGTGCAGAAACATGGACAATTAGGAAGGACAATGAGAAAAGAAAAGATTAATAGCGTGCACAAAGCGGGTGCAGAGGAGAATGGAGATGGTGAAGTATACAGAAAGGAAGAGGAACAACAAAGTGATATACATGATGGTCATGGAAAGAAAGTTTATATGTTAAAATGGAGACAGGGTTTGCATGCAGCAATTACAGAGTGGCAAGGAATTGCTGAAAACTGCATTGGAGGGAAGAATTTTTGCTGAGTGGAGGGGAGGAAGAAATTTGAATTTACTGATTGAATGAAAGGAAGGAGGAGTTATTGAGAACTGAAGAGGGAACTCCATAATGGGAGGGAGAATGGACAGAATAATTTGTAAATGTTCCTTATAAACCTACCTTTACTGGTAAGATACTTCAATTAAAATTCTTCTGACCTATCCCTGCTGAAACTGTATCCTCTCGATTGACAACAGCACAGTCAATACCTTCACTTGATGAATTCATTAGCAGTGCCAGATTTTTGAATGAACTTGATCAAAGTGAGATTTCCCTGATTGCCAAGATGAACAGCTGAGAGTGCACTGAAAATAACCAATATAAAAAAATACCACTCCTTGATTGATAAATTAGGGAATTAAATGTCATACATAATTTAAAGTTACTGTAGAATCTTCCCAAATGGAGACTCATAACTTCATATAAGTACACTAAGTTTCATCCAAATTTCCGACATGAACTCTCAATTGCAAGAGCGTCTTGCCATTAATACCAATAGTCAAAAGCAGTAAAACGCTATTTGGTGGGTACATAATAAAATGGACTTAGTGGCAGTTCTAGGAAATTATCCATGGGGCTATAGAGCAGTCCATGTGGTATGGTATGCCCCAAGGAAACAGAGCGTCCGGGAAAAATATGGACTTCGCTTCGGCACATTATAATGATAATGTTAAATAAACCAAATAGTCAAAATCGTCAAACCTTCAAAAATGCACATCTTCTGGAAGCCATTATACCTGGTGCAAGATGAGACCCAATGAGGGGAGCCATAACCCCCTTTAGTGGTGGATCCAGGACAAGGATAAAGGGGAGAGGGAGCCAGGAGGGGGTCTGGGGGGTAATCTCCCCACAGTAGCTGGGGTCGAACTAAATTACTATTTTATCTAGTACAAATTTGATACCCAAGGGGGAGGGGCTATAGCCCCCCTAGCCCCTCTCTTGATCCGTCACTGTCTCTCTCCGTCCCCCTTGCTACCGCCATTGGAAGTACTACAAAAAACACTGAGTGAAGTGTTAGACACCATTATTTATTGAACATAGTTTACATTGATGGTTCCTATTATCTAAAAAGCAACCAAAATTTTAACTTTCCACTGATGAAACATTGATTACATCAATTTTTGAAAAATTTACCAGATAAAATCATACTGTATAAATACGTACATTGATCTGTTTCTGAATTCCAAAGTTTGAAAAATTATCTGAATCGATAAAATTTAAAATGAAAGGCAAGGTTAACAATTTTGCTTCATTGATTAACTGCCTCCAAAATCCAGAAATTACTCCATGGATATAAATAAAATTTGAGAGACAAATTCCCATTTTTCAGTTATAAGTGATGATATGCCCAATCAATCCATTGATGAGAAATTGGACATTATGAAAGCAAAACAAAACTATGAAAAAGGTATCAGTCTGAGTGTGTAGATATTACACAAATATATGCGAAGAAGAAATATCTTCCAATTACAGAAATAGGTTTAGTCCGATTGAAATCAGAAGCATACATGTAAGACACATGAAAAATGGATATGAAGGGATCTTCTTTAAAAATTACTTACATACAAGTCAAACGCACACCTATAGGATATATAGATTTCCTGAGAGCAGTTATTGCAAATTAACATGGTCAACAACAAGATGATTAAGTCTATACAAGTATTTTGGTAAAGCCAAAAATACTTTGTACCAACAATAATACAGTTCTGGGGTCATCCTGAGGATATTTTCATAATAGCTTTGGGATAATAAATAGGCCATAAAACATATGTGTATATTCGGTGATTGTAACAGTGACTATGAACAAACAGTAGTAACAATTGTATGAGGTAACTGAGTCCAAAAACCATTGATGCTGAGGATATACCACATGAATACATGGGAACACCTATCCCATACTCAATCACTTAACAACTATTTATAATATTTCATCAATGGCTTAACTGGATTTGAATATAGTGTCTGAGATGGATAAATATTCAGTCTTAAAATTGAGGAAGGTAAAGTTGGCACATTACATACAGGCATACACATTACATCAGTAAAAATATTTCGAGCAAACATGGCTATTACATGCCTCGTAATGGATTCATTATAGCATGTTCTGAAAGTCAGACTTAGCACACAAGAAAAATTACATCACAATGGCGTCACCTGCCATATATTGATAACCTGACTTCCATGAACACTAGCAACAAAAAATTACCAATGACATTTAAAAAATAATGATTTCTTTCACAATTTTATGAAAATAATTGTGTATAAAATAAAAATAATTCAAATGGTCAACTGACACATTCACAACATTACTTTAAAAAAAGTGAGTTAAAGTGCAATACACTCTTTCAGGGAGATTGTTCAACAATCATTAACAAAAACTTTTTGTACAGAAAACTAGTTAAATTAAGACATGCCTACTAATGAACCAGATATGTACTCTCAGAACTAATGTCTGTGATACATTTTTGGTAAAATAAAAAGGTAAACAAATAAATAACTTACATAACTTAGATTATCACTAGATATTAAATATTATCATCACAAAATTGATGACATTCAGCCACCCTTTGAATATAAGCATATAAAAACATGCAATAATCACAAAATATGACACAGCAAGCAGAGGAAACTTAGATAAATGATTTTTTTAAATTAGGTGAAAAAGCTTCCCAAAAATATAAGAATATTATTCAAATACTATTGGGAACTATTCAATCATGCTTTTAAAGCTAATGAAGACCATTCTTTTTAATACTTCCTGACTAAAGCCTTGATTGGTTGTTATTCTTTAGGCGCGAAAATCCTTTGAGTTCTAAGAATTTAATATTAGAATTCTTGCAAGTACAGAAGCAATTCCATATTGATTCATTACCTTTTCTAAAGTTGAAAATATCACCTATCACAGGTGGTAAACTGAGGTATGTCATGAGAACCTGAGAAACAACATTTGATGGCAGTCGATGAATAAATAAGAATATTTGTTGTCTTAGTTGATTACAATATTTTAAAAATATTTGATGAACTTTTTACAAAAATTTTTACTTTACTTGTACCATGGTAAAGCAGTTAATTTTCTAGCTCCTAATCGCTTGAATGTCACCCCCATATTTTTTGTAATTTTTAACAGATTTTTCATGCTTACTGATAGCAAGCAATTTAAACTTCACATACTCAAAGTGACACAGACACACATCATACAAAACATGCTGAATATTTCTAGCGACTACCACTTACATATTATATCAGATTATTTTGTTACATTTCTTTGATTCAACAATCTTGGATAAGAACATTTTTGGCACATCTTTGAGGTAAAAAATGAGGATCATACCATCCCTTGATTGAGAAATCACTTAATCAATGCCAGGGCATTAATTGCCACATATATAAACATTAAATAACGAAAATATGAATACAACAAAATTATCCTGAGGTGCTGAATTACAGGAACATGGAACAATTAAATTTTTGAGTCAACTACAGACAATTAACTGAGCAAATCTCACAGAACAAGTGACTACAAAAAAAATAAATAATCACACTGCAAAAGCCTAAAACTGATTCTGAAATATTTATATTTACAGAATTGTAAGGTCTCTTTTGCCATTAGCTATAAAAAATTTGGCACATTTCTATACATTAGAGGTAATAAGTTGAGCTTCTTGAAAATAGTAGGTGGAATACCACAGTATTTAATCAATAAATTAATAAATAAGGAACTATCAATACGGTATCCTTTCAAAAAACTTATCCAAAGCATGTTGGCTGACATAGGTTACACACATTACCCGAAATTCCCATAATCCAAAAATGGATCTTAGGATTATATGAAAAGTTTCACAGTTTGGCATCATTTAATGTTAATACTTAGACTACACAACCACAAATAGCAACTATATAAGATAAGAAGAGCTTTGGAAGAATGAGAATATTGAGCAAAGATAGAGTGGAAGTAACACTTGACACCTTTGATTTCTTAGGATTGACTATTTTAAATAACTCCTTAGTAAAATTTCATTCACAACTGAAACATGCTTCACCAGAAATAGTTATGAAAACTCTTTGAAATATATTTTTTCTGAGGAACAAAAACCCTTTGGTGCACACATATATTAGGTATAATTCAACTTCTGTACAAATATACGAGTACACCAGTTGTTCCTGATGTGAAAATATATATGTATGTATAGACTAGATTTCTGATTTTGGCACTATGGTTGTAGTAAATAATTAAGGTACTTAGTAAGAGGTATTTGAACTACAGTCTTGTTATAGAAGGATCAATATGGTACATTCCCTGATTTAATTCTACCCAAGTTTTAAGGGGCCAACTGCCCCCCTTCACAAAGTGGGTGACATTCAACAACATGTACCCTTCTCCTCCTTTAGAAAAAAACTCTATAAATTAGCATGATTTGGGTATACTTTGAACTCTTGAAACTTTACTTTATGAGGCTTAAAAAAAACTTCACCTCAAACTCATCATAGACGATGAGAATAACTAACGTACACTGTAGGAAGGACACGAGAATGTGATGCAACAAGTTTTGCCCTTCCCACAAGACTGAGACCAGCAGCACCTTGGTTGACAAGTATGATCAATTGCCAATAAAGAGTAGATGCAGATGATTATGGACGGAGGAAGCAACTTAACAAACCCCAAAATGGGCTGTTCAAGAGAGGTATATCATATCTGTTGTATCCTTTAAAATTAAAAAAAATATGGATTATCTACAAACATTTTCTTTCAATCTGTTCATAGCCATTGCTTGGAAATATACCAAGCAAACTCTCGACTGTAAAAGAAAGCACTTTGTATAATAAATGTAACTTGCAACTGTTTCAGGAGGTAGAATAGACTCATGTATATGTTTACCCGTGGAGCCTATTGCTACCAAAATAGCATTCTTATTGAATCGGTCAAGGTGACTGACTGATATAATAACATGGACAGACAGGATATTGTTTGGGGATGAGGATAGGGGGTTTCTTGACTGCACATTTCGGGCAAGTCCTTCCTTCTGTAACAAAAAAAGGACCCTGTCCCTCAAGGGAACTTGTGGGACGGAAGGGAATGCAGCAGGTGGTGGTGGGGAGAGTGTGGGGTGTTCCAGCAAGTGGAAAATCAGTCTCGGATCGGAGCGATGGAGGCGGGGGCCTGAGCAGTGATCGAAGTAGCAGGGGTGGTCGTGGAAGAGGATGCTGACCCTGTTGTTGAGGGAGGAGGAGACGGTGGAGCAGAAGCACCACTCATCATGACAGGGGGCGGAGCCACGGCCTGGTGGAAATGAGTGCGCTGGTGGTCTCGCAGGTGATGGCGGTGCTTGAACTTCTTTGCGCACCACACGCACTCGAACCGTGGGCCCACGCCGCACTCAAGACGCAGGTGGCGCATGAGGTTGCACTTGTGCGTGTACAGTCGACCACAGCGGTGGCAGACAAATGGCGGTCCTGGCAGCAGAGGCAATGGACCAAAAGGCAGAGTGCCTGCTGGGAACCTTGGCAGGACCCGGCGATCTTTGGGTACCAAGCTTTTAAGCAGGGCACTTCGACCTGATTTTCAAACGAAGAAGAAAAAATAAAGAGAAATTTTAATACAACTTATTCTGTCACAAACGAATGCATGCAGTGGTAATCTAGTATTCCACGATTATTGCATTTCAAATACAGTAAGACTAATATCATACATATTACCATAATCAAAATAAATAAATAAAGATTTCAAGAAGACTTGTTTATCATGCATTTCTACTTGATTTAAACTTCCCAATTACAATGGACTGATATGGTGGAACGTAATTTTTAAAAGAATACTGACCAAACTTTTTATCATTCTGTAACTAATAGCTATTCTATCTAAGCTATTCATTACAGCAAAAAAAACTTGAAGTTTTTCTTTTCAATAACTTTATTTGGAAACAATGTTTTCCATGAAGGCAAATGGGGGACAGGGTATATTATTATTTTCTATAACAAAAATTATAATATGAAATGTTAAAATTACAGCAAGAAAAATAATTTGACGGCCCTAGTTAAATTTACAACTTTTATTCCCAATCAGACAACCTAAATACCAGAACTTAAATTACGAAATCGCATTGCAAAACTTAATAATAAAAAAAATAATTACCAATGCAAGTATTTAAAATAACTCTTGAGAGGATAGTCGATGAAAATGCACAATGATGAGAAAACCAATTGACGGCAAAACAGCCAGAATGATTTTCAACAGATTTACTGGTAAAGAATTGAAAATCAATCTTACAGATTTGATTACAGTTAATACATTCTAAACAATATTTCTTTATAAATAAATTTTATTATAATTTCAAAAAATTTTTTTGCGTCTATTGCACCTAATTCTCGCAGTCAACTTTGGATTATTGACGCAGAAAGATATAACTACTCAAAAACTCATGCCCCTTTGGAGCAAAGACAAGAGGTATGACCTATGGTAATTCATTTAGTAGTTCTCTTTTAATGACCTAACATTCTCCTGACCCATAAATTGTACTTTATATTAACTTAGACAATATAAAGTGATCAATTATTGAGGAAACGTCAACTGTTTCGAAACGGCAACAAATTCCCGATTAACCAAGAATGTGTCTAATTTTTCCAAGTTCAAAATAGGCGGTGAATGCACGCGGCAACCAAAAATTTTAAAATAATTTTTCTTTATTCCCCCGACCGGTCCTACCCTCTGGCGACAGGATGGCAGAAGCATTCCGTCGCCGGACAAAAATTGAGAGAGAGAGAGAGAGTCGCGCACAGACTTGCGGCCGCGAAAAAAAGATGAAAATGTGGGAAAAATCGTAACTTGGATGAGGCACTCAAAATCGGACCATTGTACGCCAGCGCCAACGGCGAGGTGTATAACTACCACCAACCGCCCTACGCGCTCGGGTTATTGGGAGGGGGTGTCTGGCCTCTCCGTGTGTGCGCCTCGTTTATTTTTCTTTCTCTTCCCCTCTACCCTTCTCTATCTCTCTCTCCCGTCTCGCCTGCATCGTTTCGCTTCTCTCCGCTGTTCCTCTCTTTCCTACTTCCCCACTATTGATTTTCGTAGAGGCTGGGAAGCATTTACTTTGTCTTCTCGTTTTATCCCAACCTTCCCCGCCGACACCCTGAGTTTCTACCCTTCCCCCACACACGCTCTTTCCCTCGTCTTCTTCCCCTTCCCCCCTACGAATAAAGCGACCCCTTCCTAGCCCGCTACCCCCTCCCTCTGTCTCATTCTCTTGCTCTATTTCTCTCCTCTCGTTTCTACAACCCTTTTCCCTCTACCGCTCTCCTCCTCACCTCCTCTTCATGCAAACCGTTTCCCACTCCCACATCGAATGTCACCACAGAGACGGCCCAGGTGAATAATATACGAGGCAGAAAGTAACTGAAATGAGTGCATGCTATCATGATACCTATAACGATAAAAATTTTAAGTAACTTTTATTTTCGCCCGTCATATTTTCAAAAACTTAGCTATTAATTGAGGGGATGAGGAGCCAAGGGGTACAAGTGATTTTTTTTCCAAACAGAGTTAGATAAATAAAGTGAAAGAAGAAATATACAAAAAAACTTGGTGGCCAATAGATACGAGTGAGTCTCTGTTCTTTGCTGGCATCGAGTGGAAAATCAAATGCACAAGTAAATGCCTAGTAGATCTCATTTATTTTCTTTGCCTAATTTCTGTACCTAACGATGCTTCGAAAAAATCACTTGTACCCCTTGACTTCTCACCCCCTCAACTGTAATCCACTCAGTGGCGTACATAAGAGGGGTATTGCGATTACTGAGGGGATTACCGAGGGGTCCCCCGGAGATAAGAAAATTTTTGACGAAAACATGTTAATCACGTCAATCATTAAAATACGACATAATCACGTCACCATAGACGACGGCCCAGCTGAATTAATACCCGAAGCAGCATGTAACTGACGTAAGTAAAAGCTACCGAGTTACCGGTAACGATAACAATTTAAAGTAATTTTTACTTTCGTTCGTCATATTTTCAAAAATGTTACTGTAAATTTTAATCCAATCAGAGGCGTATATTAGAAGGGTCCCCCCAGATATAAGAAAATTTTTCATATTTATGGGAGACCTCTCAATAATCACGTAACCAGAGACACGGCCCTGGTGCTTTAATATCTGAGGCAGCAAGTAACTGACGCGAGAAAAAGTTACCAAGTTACCGGTAACGGTAGCAATGTTAAATAATTTTTACTTTCATTCATAATATTTTCAAAAATTTAACTATTAATTTAATCCCGTCCGGGGCGTATATAAGAGGGGTCCCGCAGAAATAAGAAATTTTTTAAATGTTTAACTGTCAACCACCAGCGCTTACCGCTATCGTAGTACATCTTTCAAATCCACATGCTACTGCTAGCGTATTTTCAATTTTTTAATACCAGCTTTATTTCCAAGATAAAAATCATGGGGTGGCCATATTTTACATTACTTAAAATAACCTAACAAAGACGACTGAAAAATATTCGTGTTTTTTTACAAACTTCCGGATAAGTACACATAGTGCGATTCTCATGACGAAATATGTAGTCGAGAAATCAGGTGAAAATGTACACCGAAAATTCGGAATGAAGTTGGAAATATTATTTCTGTAACTGAGTGTCCACGGGTGCGCACTCAATCGGAAAAACCGGGAATATCCTTGGTAACCGGAAAAAGTTTTGCTCTGCAATCTTAATAAGAAAGAAAAATAGACAAAACAGTTTTTACTGAAATTTTTACATTTCTGCATCTAAGTTTATTTCGTTAACCCTCGGCCTCCACCTGCTCAATACTTACGTAAACTCCACCTGGGGTCTTTTTTGACCCCATACCGTAAATTTATAAACAAATAGGTATTTTTCAGGATATTTTGAATTATACAGTTTTAAATCATAATAAAGACATAAATAAGTAATTTAATTGCTTTATCAAGTAATATTAACACTATGAACTGCAATAATATTTATCCTAGAAAACGCAACAAATTATTTTTCATCCAGAAAATTTCTCCTATAATTTTCCGTTACAGTCCAAGACAAAAAAAAATATTTTTATAAAATTATGTATTGAAATAGTAACTTATCTATCTTACAATCCTTCACATTTTCTGCAGGATATAATGATATTTGCATGATCATTACAAACAAAGACTCCACATTTTTCACACCTCCGATTAATTTTCCTACCGGATTATCTCAGACAAAATGAACAGCGTCCACGTTTTTTTCTACGTAGTTGCAAATCCCTTCTACGCTGCAGTGGAATAAATGGTCAAATCCTGCAGAGGTAACTGCTTCCCTAATTACTTGCATTCGTGTCCGAGGATTTTTCAATGGTCTTTTTATCTCTGATTCTACTAGCTCCTTTGCCAATTCAATAAGGAATTTTCTCCTTGCTCCCTTTCCCGTTTCCCCGTTGAACCTCTTTGAATTTAAAACAAAATCAATAATTGCTGCAATATCAATAAAATAAAAATAGAGCAAGAGGTCATATTCTTGTCCTACGCTTTACTGAGTAATGTCTTGCCATTAGATCTAGTGTCGACGCCGGATTTTGTATGATAATAAAATAAAATTACTTTTAATGTTTACCGCGACTAATATCAAATGACCGGCGTTGAGTTGAAAGTAGACTAACTGCCTTTCTTGGCTTTGGGATATATAAAACCATTAGCATATTCTTTGCATAAGAAAAAGTACTTGAATGCTCTTCTCAATGCTTGTCGGGTAACATCACCCTCGGAATTCCTATGCGATTTGATCTTAGTGTACCTACAAGTCTTAATTTCCTTTTTAGGAGTTCCTGTCCCAGTTCATTGCTTGTGAAGAAATTATCCGTAGTTATATTACTTCTACTGCCTGCAAGTGGCAAACCAAATCTAGCACTATGCGTTTACCTTGATTCACTTCCCGGGTTCATTCAATTTTTCCATTGTATATTTGTGCATTTACAATATACTTAGTTTCAAGTCAACAGCTGCCCATACTTTTATTCCATATTCCACGGCTTTGATGGCATGCACACTTTGAATATAAACCTACCTCTAAATTTGCACAAATGCTCATCAACTGTAATGTTTGAGGATGGTTTGTACGAGAAAATGCAGCCCTCCTTAAACATTTCAAACACAGTTCTTATTGCCTCCACTTTATTTTTTGATATCTCTTGCCTAGCCGCACGAGTCTCATTATCAAATCGGAGACACCTAATAATATCTTGAAACTGGTGACGAGACTTTGTAGCTCTAAATATTGGTAAGGCATTGTCTGCAGACTAAAACTCAGGTAGCGGCTTTCCTTGTCCTTTCTGAACACCAGACATAATCAGAAGACCAAGGAAAGAATTTAGCTCTATGATATCCAAATCCACCCATTTAGATAGCTGAAAGTAACATATTCATATTTTTATTAATTTTTTGTATTTCATTTGAAAAATATCAATGAAATATAATGGGAAAATATCAATCAAAATGAAAATATATACATATTCACTACAACGTTTTGAAGGTACAATTTTTTACAGATCCCACAAAATCGCTTGCGATATGAACTATGCACCTACAGAGCTGAAACGAAAATAAGGCCTGTTCTCCTTGACAGAGAGTTGTGTTAAAGACAGCGGTGGCTAGTTTGAAAATGAGGAGGAAGGGGAAATCCTGTGAGAAAGTAAAGGTGATGAATCACCGTCACAGTTTAGGCGAATTGTCCCATAGAGTATTTTCTTTTCCTTCTCTCAATGCACCCACTGATGACAAAGGGTTATGATGCTCTAAGAGGCCAAATAGTGCCTTAGACATAGGCGTTAAATGCTTTCGACGTAGGCGTTACATGCTGTTATTATTTCATGAGTGAAAATGCTAAGTCTTTGACATGGAATAATATGAGGATAATGCATCAACATGATACCCTCCGAGAGAACTCAGGCAGGCGGTGACTATTTTCACTCAATCTTCACTGGGCCCACGTTACAATATCTGTGATACTTTATATTCAAAATATAGCTCTAAACGGAGGAAAAGATATTGGATTCTATAAAAATCTTCAGCAGGAAAGACGGGAACCAGCTACCCAACTCATGGAAAATAGTATACGTTGAGTAAAACATACTCACCCCCTGCCTAAAACCTTAGAGGTGGCTAGGAGTTTATCATGTAGATTTAGATGTTGAACAGGATGCTCCAACAAAATACAGAAAAAAATTATAGGGAAAAAGGAAAACACGAGGAAGGATTGACCGATGAGATGAGCCCAGCCTTAAACGAATGATACAAAAGACGATCTCTACCTCCACTCTGCACTTCAGTGACCTAAAGATGCTAGCTGCAATGCCGGCGAAACTGTTGTATATGAAGAAAGACACGCAGTGTATAACCCGGAAACTTTGCATCTGAATCTTCATACCACCATGAAAATCTACGTAAGGATTATGTACCTTTCAACACGTTTTATCAATTATATTTCCATAGATATACGCTTCAAATTTTAATACCTACACAGTCTACACCTGGGGTCAAATTTTACCCCACCCAGGAAAAAAATTCCCATCCATGAATAACACAAAATTTTAATTTCAAAATATTATGAATTTAAAGACAAAACATGAGGGAAGGCATATCTGTAACATGGAAAGCTTATCTGAATTGAGTCAAAAATTGCAGGAATTTTATCAACCCTGGGGTCAAAAAAGACCCCAGGTGGAGTCGGAGGGTTAAAGGTCTTAAGAATAGAACGCATTGTTCAACTACCATCAAATCGTCCATTTCGCTTAACATACTGTTGGAACCCATGAATTTACTCAGAGTATAACGCAACTCACCCTGAAGTTATACTGCTTGCAATGCACACTGCTGAGCATCCTGAAATTATACTTCCCGCAGCTCATACTGAAGTTGTAACAACCATCTACGTTAATTGAAGTAATCGCGTCGTTTTTACCGAAGCATAACATTTAACCTATAAATACCTATAAATTTCCAGGTAAACTGGTATAAATATTTACTCCATTTTTTCGGGGATTTAACAGCAATTCTCCCAATACAGCACAGAAAACGTACAAAAACTCCACTACATCAACACACTAGTCCACCAGTCGTCTCATCAGGTGTATGGTAGGGGTTGTTCCAGCCTTTACCCTGTAAGCGAAATTAAGGTGTGCGCTTAGTCTTATACTGTCCGCAAGAAAAACAAATTCCTAAACCTATCCATACGGGAAGTATCTCCCGTATTTCATCGTTTCTACTGGATATGAAAAGGTTCTCAAAGCGAAAAAATCGATCAAAAATTAAAATTTCACGATAAATTATGAAATTATACTTCCCTAACTGCTTGACCACCTTTTTCCTCGTAATCGTTAAACTTTTATGAATATAACTTTCATCGGTAACCTAATCTTCGCTTCCAGCAAGCAATCGTTACTATCCCTCAATCCCAATGCCAAAATTCTTAACCCAATTACTGTGGAGGCGTTAATGTTATTCACAATAACTGTTACACCTCTTCGCCGGGAATATAATGCAATATTACATTCCTTTTTTTAGATTCTAAACAGAGACAAAATAACAGCTTTAAATGAAATTACAAGAGATTCTCGCGTTTCAACACATCTAGGGACATTTTATAAATTTCTTATTGGAATGTCACTAGACTCCTCGATTAAAATTGTAACCGTTATACGTAACTGATGAAAAATTTTACTGAAACATATTGAAAGCAAGCCCAGCGAAACTTTTTATCGGCACGCTAACCAACTCTGCAATTGCGAGGTAACATCTGGGGACCTAAAATTGTTATGAGAAGTGACTAGATACCATGACTAAAATCGTAACCGTTACTTGATCACCGATAGCAAATTTTACTGAAAGTAAGGCCAGCTACACTTTTTATCGGCACGCTACCCAACTCTGCAAACGAGGAGAGGGAAACGGCGAGACCCGGATGATGGAAAGAGATGGGAGAGCTCCAGGTCGGGAGATATGCGAGAGGGAATAAAAAGGTCGATAACTCAAAACGGCGGAATGGGAAGAGAGGAAGGGGAAAATAATAATAATAATAATATCCAAGCGGGAAGGGAGAGGAGGAAGGGAGTAAGGGGGGGGGGAGTAGATGGGGAAGGCAATAACTCAAGCTTATGAAAGAAATGCTCGTGGAGGAGGGGTTTTTAAGGGCTCGAAAGGACAGGAGCAGGCAAGATAAGAAGCTGGCGGGGGAGGCGAAGGTGGTGGAGGGTTAGGAGTGGGAAAAAGGGTGCCGCTTACTTCTTCCCTCATTACCCTGTCAGGGTGCAGGTCCACAGATGTCAAAATACATAATATGGTAGTTTGCTTCATCAAAGAAAACGAAAGGCATTGATTGCGATTCGTTACCCACCATTAGTGTATTCATAATATAAAAATTATTTGTTTTCAGAAATCCCAGTTTAGACGACTGTTAATGTTCAATTTTACCCTCATTTGAAAAAGGCCAGATTGGCGCCCATGTGATACCATTCCACGTGACGTCTTAGGGACCTAGATTCTATACAAGTAGATAGGAGTTTTACATCGTCTGAGATTACCAATGCATGCATGAGGCACAGAGCTCAGGGAAATATTTCTTAATAATCACCTATTAAAATTGCCTATGGTGGGATAGTTTCCTTCGTTTGATAGGGTATTAATAATCCTTGTTTAAGCCAAGCGCTACCTGCTAGCAGGATACTTTGCGCTACCGCCATGATCGGCAGCAAGCAGCCGTAGCGGCGTTCATAGCCTCGCACCCAGGTGGCCTCACACAGCAGCAGCCAGACGTCACACGGGCTTTTCCCAGCATTCATACTTAAAATTAGCCGTCGCGTTTTCGCGCGCTTGAAAATTTTCACTTTTCATT
Organism: Ischnura elegans; assembly: GCF_921293095.1. Classification (NCBI taxonomy): domain Eukaryota; kingdom Metazoa; phylum Arthropoda; class Insecta; order Odonata; family Coenagrionidae; genus Ischnura; species Ischnura elegans. The sequence goes on from NC_060253.1 coordinate 57,461,707, forward strand.
CAATCGAGAAAAATAGATATCGTCATTTAAAAATCTAAAAGCGTGAAATACGTACTCCAGAAGTAATAATCTTTCGATTTAGGCAATTAAAAAAATAGGAAACCACCGTATTAAATTAGCAAAAAAAGAAACACTCCTATACTTGCACAATTTATTTCAGGATGATCAGCCGTGTGCATGGCGAGTAATATAACTTCAGGGAGAGTTTCCTTATACCCGGTGTAAATGCATGGGTTCCAAGAATAAGTAAAGCAAACTGCACGGTTGAAGGGTGATTGGACAATCTTCTCCATTACAAGGCTTATGACTAAATAAACTTGGAGGCAGAATCTGATAAATCTAAAATACATTGTGGAAGTAATGAAGTGTTTTTCATTGCTAATATGGAGCCCTTCCACCACGTACAAGCTTGTTGTTTTTATATACACAATTCAAGCTTAATTCGAGGCTAATGCGGCCAAAAATATACAAATTTCCAGGCTATATTATCGCGGTTTTTATAGACTTTTTATAAGTTGTAACCGACGATTCCAGGCTCAACTGTGCGGAACTTTTCTATTATGGAAAATGAAAGAATAAAACTTTGTTAGATTCACTGATACATATGAAAAAGCACGACCAGGGTTTCACCTGGCGATGTAACTATGTCATGAAACCCGGGTCATGCTTTTTCAAATTTATCTATTGGTGATCCTAGAAAGCTTATTCTTTGAGTTTTCATAAGTGTAGAGAGTAGAAAAGAGAAAGAGTACAGAGAAGAGAAGCTTCATGAAAACCTTGACAAGAAGGCGGAACAACCTTATAGGTCATATCTCATATCTTGAGACATGATGGTCTGAAGAAGACAATCGTCGAGGGACAAGAAGATGGCAAGAACGGAAAAGGAAGACTTCGAATGAAATATATGGAAAAGGCAAAGACGGATGTGAAAGAGTAGAAATACGTGGGTATGAAAAGATTAGCTGAGAAAGAATTGAGCGGAGAGCTGCGTCAAACCAATCTCAGGATTGTTGACCAGTGATGATAATGAGAGTTCCGAACAGGACCACGGAGAAATGAATCAGATAAGAGAACAAGCGGCAAACGTGCGAAAAGAAATACTTAGTAAAGTATAATGCAAAAGCTACATTTGGCGCAATATGACAAAACAATTTTATTTGGCCGGTGAGTTGAAAAACTATAGAAAGTTATTCGAGTCATTTGAACTTTCCTTAGACCAGACTTTGAACAGGCAATAACGAAACTCTAAAAAATAATGTACTAGTTGGCCTATTGGACTGGAATTAAAATTTACACTACTTCCGAAAATTCAGCCTTTCAAAAAGTTAAATCACATGAGCGAATTTCATTTTGTGTCGGAGTACAAAACGAATACACAATACAAGGTGACCCAATAATATGGAAAGTTATGTGACTAACCATGTCACGCATTTATATAATATTGCTTGATGTATTGTAAAAAAGGCGCATGTATTATTTTTTATAATAATACATGATATGAATTAAATCAGAAAATGTCAGTTATTATACAACAACATAAGCAATGGCAAGTATTTATTTACGGAAGGCAGTCAGGTTCTTGTACCTTTGAGGTTGCCTAAAGCTAAGAATTGTTTTTTCTTAATTAATGCAAACAGTTATGGAGTAGATATACATTATTATTATTGATTCCACACCCTAAAATTTAATATACTACCATAATTATAGTCACTTTTATAAAATATTTCCCTATAATGTTCATTTTACAGGCTGTATTAATAGAAAATTCGTACGAACACAGTCTGAAAAGCACCAGCGCGGCGCAACAAGTAAAATCCCCAGGCATCCAAACATCAACACCCCTTGCATACGTATTTACGGAGGGGATCGTCCAGCTAGAAAGGGCTGGCAAGCTGGCTTCACGCGAACATGAAAAAATAAACCAAACAGCGGAGTGAAACGCCAGCTCATCAGTCGAGGGGAGAGGAATCGGGTCATGAAAACTAAAAAAAAGGATAAAGAGTGTTGCAGTAAAGACAATTACATGGGTTGCTTCAGGAGGAGTCTGTAATGCTTCAGGAGGTGATATAGGACACAACTTAAAGCATTTTCGGTCCATAAACATGGGATCAAATCTCCTAAGTTACTAAGATATGGCAACGCACACTTTTTGATGCACTTTGCAGTTACCATGAACACGGTTTTTCATGGCTACCAAGCATTTTCGGCATTTTATTTTATACTCACGATTTTTAAGGACATAAAATAATTAAGGCTGGACGAAAATATGTCAATCTTTAGAAATGGAGGCTCATGGTACTAGATGTCATAGATTTAGAAATATTACAAACTATTATTTGAAACTCAAAGATTTGAGAATGACAGAGTGCAAAGTGAAATTTTTCTAAGCCTGCCGCGTGAACGGCGGTGAAATACACCAGAATTGCCATGTCAAAAAATTCCCCTGGACCGGGAATCGAACCACGGGCCTTTGACCTAAAATCTAGGCCCATGAGCCTCGGTACAATTGCCGTGGGAGGCTCATGGTACTAGATGGAAGGTCAAAGGTCCGGTCCAGGGATATTTTTTTCTCATAGCATTTCATGAATATCACCTGTACAGTTTCATAGTATAACGCAGTCATTCAGATGCCGAACATCATTCACGCGATGTCTCCTAGTGAGCAAGGAGATAAGTCCGAAAAGAAAGATGACAACGAGGAAAGGGTTGGAGGGATGTCTGAAGGACAAGACATGGAGGGAGGGATTGGCAGGTGTTTGTACGGGCGGAGGTGGGCCGAAGAGGGGAGGGGGAGGTAAGGGGAGGCTGCGGCCTCCGAGAGGTAGGTCGCGGCTACCTCAACATCCTCCGCCCACCCTCCCACTCCCACGGGAGCATAAAAAAATGAAACGTTTAAAAAACTTACTCACTCTCACGTAAGCAGCGCTCATTTCACTATTTTCCGTTTCACACGGGGCACGTCATTGCGCAATCTGACGCATGTACGAAGGCGCAATCAAAATTGCGAGCTGTAAAGAGGTGAATTGCTAGAATACATACGTGAATGCGAGACGTTAAAATAGCTTCTACTCTAATTCCGAGATCGCATTCTCGTAATTTCAACATTTTTTTCCGATAGATGTCGCAGTAGTAACAATCGGAAGAAGCTGAGCGACGATATTTGTTAGTTATACGGTATTACTCGAACTAATGGTATCGCAGCAAAAAACTGTTTACACGAAACAGAACTGAACGTCAACAACGTTGCGCGCTGAACATCGTTTGTTCTTCGTTCTAACAAGTAACTCGCTACTCAACAAACGACGAAATTTCGTAAATGAATGCTTGATTGCGAGTACCGTGTAAAGCGGTAAAGCATTCGTCTGCGCTAGGGGCGGATCCAGGAATTCTTTCTGAGGGGGCTCAAGGGTCAGACAGGCAAACGATCATCTCATACTTGAGACTAAAAAGAAGATACAATCATTACTGTACGAAATATTCTCTTTAGTTTAAGATGAAAGTTATTTATATGAAATTAAATGGTTGGTGCACCGTAATACACAAAAAACGAACGTAATGATAACCGTATAAATATTTGTAATATTTTAAGCGTCTGAGGGGGGGAGGGCACGTGCCTCCGTGTCTATCCCCTAGCTTCGCCTATGGTCTGCGCTATAACTATTGCACGCAAGATTGAGAAATGAAAGCAAAGCTAACCTGCGCACTTGACGTGCCCCGTGTATAACGGCCTTCACGTCTTTCACACGCAAAATATTTCTCTAGACGATAATTGCTTAGGCTCCTTGCACACACTCCGATTTTGGACGGCCAGTAAAAAACCGGCCGATACCCAAAGAGCAGACGATGTCCATCGGATTTTAAATAAGGTTGATGCATACAAAACACATTGTTATTGCACGATAGATATTTTGACAACGTTACATAAATATCCTCAACGAGATGTAAAAATAACGTCGCACAGATATCTAAGACGCAATACCTGTGATATTAAAAAATGTTACTCAAAACAATATCCATTGGTAGCATATGTTTATATGTTTTGTATAGAATTGAAGAGTACAAATGATATGTCTGATGTAATAAGGATCTCCTTGTTCACTGTTGGACCTCCCGGAAACGTTGTTCGGCGGGTCCTTGGGATATTTGAAAGATATCCATGCAACATTAACTGGATTAACATGGATATTGAACGGAATTCATATTTTAACGCCGATAATATTGTCTGGATGTTACTGGAATATTAATTGCTGCCGGGGTATTTTATCGTTGGAGCGCTGCTTGCACATACGCCGGATTTAGAACGGTCAAACGATCACTTGCTTGGTTTAGCACGGTCAGTGTGCAAGCTTCCCGGGCTTCCAATTGTTCACAATTATTCAATATTTGGACGGCCGATATTTTTCAGGAAAAAATTAACATTTCACGCGATCATTTTCCGCGATGGCTGCAGGGATGAAATCCCATTTTTCCATCACTCGGCACGCCCCTTTTTCCGTCGCTGAATAATACATCTATACGTATTGTAAATTATACGTAACATCTCAACTTAAGGTATACCAACAAATTCCATCAATTCCAGTACTTAATATTAGTTAATGGCATATGGATGGCTAAGTTCTAACAACTCGTATCTCAAAAATAGCAATTTTTCAGGAGAGCTAAATAACGATTAATTTCTTTTACTGTCACACTGAAATTAAAAACCAAAAGTTCATAAAACTGAAAACGAAGCATTAATCTGCAAACAAAGAGTTGGTTTTTGCTTGTATTTTATTTTTTAATGTTATTACACTTTGTTTAAGATACCTATCTCAAACCGGCCGAATTTGAGATACGTGTTGTTAGAACTAAGCCATCGATATGTAGGGTGAAATACAAAAAATATAACGAATGTCAATAAATATGTTTAAAATAAGGATTTATCATGTTACAGCACGGCGAGGAACAGCAAAAACTAGGAAACTGCGTAGTTTCACTATCAAAGGATTTAATATTTTTTTTGCAAATGGATGGAAGATTTTTTTACGAGGATAAAACTATAATATGACCTCCTATTTACAGGCATTTTCGAACATCGATTAATAATAAACCAACACATTCTTATGAATAGATTATAAGTTAATTAATTCTTTTGAAATAAAATTATGATTTGATAGTCTCGTTAAATTGAATTTGATTTTCGTACCTGTACTCAAATGTGATAATAAAACTCACAAGCGGGCATCTTGAAGTATTGTTTCAAGTGGGTCGTAATGAAACATCATATTAAAACGCTCTTAGGAGATCAAAGATTGTGAAATCGATCCCCCAAAAATTTATTTCGTTTTCACATTTTTGGACACCAATATTTCCAACTCATACTCCTCTTCATCAGTTTTTTTTCATTTATTTTCATCACAACTTCAACTAAAAACAGAAAAAACAGCACCGATGCAACAAGTAAAAACCCCAGGCATCAAACATCACCACTTCTCTACGTATTTACAGGAGGGAGCGTGCAGCCAGCCAAGTCCGACAAGCCGGCTGCGAGGAGAGACAATAAGACAAACAAAATGGAGTGGGAAATCCTTCCTCGTCGGGAATGGTGGGGAAAAAGTTGAGAGGGCACAAGGATCGGTGAACGGGGAAGGATACAACACACGGATAATACAATCATTTAAAAAAAGCGTGGGAGATTCACACAAGTCATTCATTGAAGTTCACGTCGCAGTGACTCTACGCCCATCCAAAAGAATGAGCAAAATGTTTCATCCTCCTGTACCATATGTTTTCGTTCCGATTTTTGTTCCATCAGTCCAATTCACCTTTGTTGCTGTGCACATAAATGAGTGTCATTTCTCAGCATCCACAATAGCCACACAATATCACTGATCTATAATGTTTGTTGTCAAATTATTCACACGCAATCAAACACCAAAAAAGGAAATCAAACAAAGAGGACGTTGCAGACGAAAAGGTGGAGGGCGACACAACATTTTGAGTAAAAACGATGAAAAAATGTCAGTTTTATGGGCGGAAAACCTATCTGCATAGTATTTATTTGATATTAACACACGCTACACATTGAAAATGTCAGGTGCCAAAGTCTATAAGCCTATAGTTAAGGACGGTTGAGTTTCAATCATTCTCTTCAGATTCGGTGAAAATGGAGAGTCATTGTTCACGGGTTGCGAAACATAGATATACACATAATAGAAGCATAAATACTAATCCCTCATTGAAGACTGAAAATCACTTATTGATCAGACAGCGGGAGTAGGCCTGATAGCGTCTCCACTAAAACCGTGTTTCACTCTATTTTAATTAGTTTAGGAAGTGAATTCAATTGTAAGGAACTGAGTTTTCATCAGTTAGGCAACACTCGATGGATATGAATGAGATTTTTTGCTGCTTGCTTTGGAGTTTATTTTGGTTTCCCCAGGGAAAATCCAGTTTCATTGCCGCAAATTCTGTGACATGAGAAGCTCGCGTCAATTTTAACAACTAAATTTAAACTTTTATAGGTATAAAAACCCTACCTAACCAACATATCACATTCAGGATAGCTCCAAACGATCAAACCACGGACAGTTACGAGCGTAGAAGAGACCCAGAACCGTCGATTGCAGATCGAAAAGAATTTACCAACCCAAGGAATCGATTCCCCGAAGAAATATGTCATCACAAATATTTTTCCGGTTCATAAGTGCGAGGGGACCACGATTAACTGACGATTAGAGAGAGATTTGTTTCTACTTAAGGAGAGAATTACAGCATCCCATTGCAGCCAGCGACCATCAAATTAAACGGAAATTATTATATAATTTGCCGGAGGTACCAAAAGTGTGCCAACTCTTTTAATCCTAATTTGCAACAGATCCATGGTTCGAAAATTAATCTTGTCAGGGAGGGAGGGAGAAGTTTGAGTTTAAAGTTTACGTTTTCGAGGAGAGAGACAATGAACCCGTGAAAACTAGTAAAGTTCAACTGTAAACGAAGGACGACGGATAACTCGAGGAAAAATGCTAGTGTTCTCTCATCGAACGTGGTATTGCTACAAACTTGTGATTGCATCATAGCAAAACTGTATCATATTACTGACCGTATAGTTTTAATTAAAAAATAGATAAGACACAATTCTTTAAAATTTCTTCACGAATCACAAACAAAAAGCATTTTTGTACAAGGGACAATCTCATCTGTACTGGGAAGTAAAGTAAATTAATAAAATAAACAAATTCGTTTTTTTCTTCCTGAAACTTCTGGACACAGTTGAAAAATGCACCCTTTCATATCAGGATCAATGTTTTTAAAAGAATTTGGAATGCTCTTCGTGCGCATGTTTTGTACTGACTGATTGTGCTCATAAAATAGAAAGTAACTGAATATCAACAGCTACTGCCCGTTAGCTTGTTATTTCCGGTACGGCATTTACAGTATCTGAATTGTTATAATTCGGAGGAAGATGTATTTGACTTATAAATATTATTTACCCGAATCGAAAGAAGTGTCTTAGAGTGATTCTTAACCTGCCTAATTTTTTACTATTTAGAATAATCAATAGGTGAACAGTAATTCTCTTCACAGGCAGGGAAGCGATGGTAGAGATTGATTGCAGTGTTTAAAATATTCCTTAGCTGATGCTATCGTCCATAATCCTCACCAGGAAAACAGGGACGAATTAAAAAATCTACAATTTAAATAATTCTCATGCTCGGATAGAACAATTCAATTGTTATTATCTTTCACGGATGCCAAACTTATGCGATTATCTCTTCCTCTTCACTCATGAACATAAACACACTTTATATCCATCGTGCATTTTTCCCGCATGCGTTTTTATGGGGTAGGTCATCCATAAAATAAACGATATTCTTGACTTTCCTTTTAAATTTCAAGCGATCCAAATAGAAAGAATCCTTCATTAGGTATCTTAAATAAAGCACCATTTCTGAAAAATAAGAAACTAATTTCCGCATAAAAGCGTTTCTTCTTCAAGAAAGTTAAAAGTCGAAATACTTATTTCTTTAATTCGAAAGAATATTATTTGAATCAGAAAAAATCAAATTATCAGAGGTAAGATAAACATATTTATGAGCCGGACTGGCTATAGATTAAAAAGAGCCACGGCAGTCAGATCTTGGGCTTTATAAAAGAAAATATTTACATAAATATATTCCCTGTAAAAGCAACTATTTAGAACATTCAATTTCCTAACTGAAAGGAGAAGGAGCGTAGGGGAAATGAACCGTAAAACCAAAATATCTCGTCAATAATGCAAGATATTTACCTGGAATACGTTTGAGGGGAAACCTCCGCTTAGTTTATTAATAGATTCTTCCATTCGCACTTAAGTCTCGATTTAAATGCATATTTACAAGTTTGCTAAGTAGTCATCGATAAGATAAATAAGCCAAGAGACAAATTAAACGTTTAGTTAGTCATAACTTATTTTTTTACCTTTAAGTTACACGACAACATACTCATAAGGACGGAATACTTTTTAACATTGCCCTTTCCTCACTTTTCCATACGGTAAATTTCGGAGAACGCTGGGGTTCGAACCTAGAAGCTCAACGTGGGAAGCTACAGTATTATAACGAGAGATGGAAGGAAGCTACTAATCAACTTTGTGCCAACGAAAATCGAAGGAACGAAAGGAATATATTGTATGGATTTTATTCTCACGTTTCAGGATGTTTTCAAGTATAAAGGGGAATATAAATTATTCTTTTTGAAATCTATTTCCAGCGTTAGCTTATTTCAATGGTCGACAAGGTTCCCAAAATATAAGAAGAAACGATGTGAACAAAATATATATTAATAATTTTTCTCCAAGTATTTACATAAAAATCAAACAACTAAACTGATTTTTGACATTTTAAAGTGTTGCAACAAATTTAACAAGGGTACCTCCGCAATCTACCTCACAAAAGTTAACTGTTTCCATCAACGCTATTTCCATTTGCAAAATGTTCCTAATGGGAAGTAGTGAAGCCAACCTATTTAAAATAAATGGAAAAGAATAGAATCAGAAATAGATCACAGAATTTTACCACTTACTTTAACAAAAAAATAATTATTTTTTACATTTCTTTTCACATTTTTCGATCAAATGTAGCTCGAATTAGATAAGAAATACTTTTCTTCAAGTTTTTCATAACTGATCACCAAGACGATCATCCAAAGCTCAATTTGCAACAAATTGAGGAAGGATAATATTTTGAAGACACACTGGATAGACGACATCCATTTCTACGTGAGTTTTGATAACACCATAGGCGGCCGTAGGCTCTCCTGATATTACGAATCGGAATCTACTTGATTTATCATAAATTTGATTTACCTCCTCCGGTACCAAAGTGCTCCTACCAACAAACCCTACACCATTGACGTCGAGGGCATGAGACTCTTGAAGTGGACGGGCGTTTTCGTCATAATACGTACAATTTTATAGTATTTTTATATTATGGATCAGTAAGCCGTACCATATCGAGCTCAATTTGCATCAAATTGAGATATAAAGAGTATACTATGTAGACGCACAGGGTTACACTAAAGTGAAAGTCACGATAATCCGGGCTGGAATCTACCACACGACGTGTCCATTCGCATATTCGGATAGAAATCTACACAGTTCTCAATCCTTCTCTTAACCCCCTCAGCCCTGACGTAGTGTATACAATATATCGACATTTGAATTTTTTCACCGCTTGGCTGAGTGAAATGTCGTTTTTGCAACTAGTTCAGTGCGTCCTGGAAAATGACAGCATCAAACAGAAGCATGATTCACAGACATAGCCATTGATGTTTGTTTACGTCTAATTAACCAGAATGACGTAGATGTGTCCCGGGACTGAGGGGGTTTATTTCCTCCAACACTTCATATGTTACGAATAGGAATCGACAAAGTCCTCAATTCTTCTCTTAATTTCCTCCGACACCTAGGCAAATTCCAGCCATCCTAGCACCGCCCAACGAGGTGTCCATTCAGATATTACGAATAGGAATCTACTAAGTCCTCAATCCTTCTCTTAATTTCCTCCGACATAGGCAAATTCCAGCCGCTCTAGCACCGCGCCACACCCGCAAGGCGTTTTTAAGAGAAGGTCTGTCGGTCTTTCTAGAGGGATGCGGGATCGGGGATATCCCGAAACGGCGTGTCCTTTTCTAAGGGTATGATGGATGATCGTCCCCTCCGCTTCCACTCCCGCCACCTCCCCCTTCCGCCCGATGCGAGGCCATGTGATTCTTCAGGCTGAAGTTGTAGTTGAAGCGACGATCGCATAGGTGACAACGGAATTTCGGTTCGACCCCGCACTGATATCTCAGGTGCCTCTGCAGCGAAGTCTTGTGGCGGTAGAGGTTTCTGCAGATGGGACACCGGAACTGCCCCCTTAGAGATTCCTCCTGGCCGGGGAATGGTATAAGAGCGGCGGCGGCGGACTCGGCCGCCAGCCGGATTGGCCTGACATCCGAGAGATGGCGCGAGGGTTGTCGTTCCATCATCCCCGGCATGGCGGCGGGTAGCGCAGACGATGCCAGCTCGTGCTTCCAGGGCGCGATCATGCCGGGGTAGGCGTCGGCTGCGGGAAGAGAAATAATCAGAAGAGATTGGGGGAAGGCGACGTCTAAGAACGTTATAGAAAAATTAGAACGTTTTGTTTTTTGCGAGGAGGGGCCGGAACGATCACATAGTTCCTTGAAAAATCGAAGGGGCGTTTTCAAGAGAGAAAAAAAAAGGATTGATTGGAAGAAAGCGAGCGAAAGAGGAGAAAAATACGTAGATTTTTAGTTTAGAAAAACTATAAATGTTTCATTTTTAAGGAGGTTCCACCGTTCCAATAGTTCCAACATAATTTTTTCTCCAAATATTGCGACACTTTCATCTCCTCAATCAGGTAACGTTTACCAATTCCCTGCGCATCCAAAAATATGTTTGCCTTCATGGATAATTTTCCTAGCTTCCAGGCCAAAAGGACGAAAAACAAAATTCAAACTTCATTCGTTTCCCAATATCAATTTTAGGCAAAAAATTGATATCTCCAAGAAACTCGCGCTTTCGCGAGACCAACTGAAGGAGACCAAAATAAAAGTGCTCCATCAATTAATGTTTCCAGTAGGAAATAATTGCGGAAGTTTTTTTTAATAAAAACACAAGAATTAGGCGAAAAAGCGACCATTGATCAGCGATCATTGCGACTGGGCCCTGTAAAAATTAAATGCACCAAACGCCTAAATCGTGAAAATTTCGACGAATTTATTCCAGTAATATATTAGCGGCCATCGGCCACTATGAAAAGGAAAAACATTTCAAAAAAAAAAAAAAAAAACGAAATGTACACTGCATCAGGTGCCCATGTATTTACCCATTTGGTCGGCGAGGGAACCTCCTTAAATAAATGACGAGGAACACTTTCAAAATAGATGGGGCGAAAGATATATGTTTATATAAATAGAACTGTAACCCACGTTAGGTAAGACAAAGTTTAAAGACGAAGCATAAAAAAACATGAAAGAAACAACAAACACTCACACGAATAAATTGAATCCCACCTTCCTCGGAGTCATGAACAAGAGCCAACAAGTGTCACCGAAAATTTAGTCGTGTGAGTGTTTTTGGGGTCTTTCATTGTCTTTTACACTTTCTCACCCAACCTGGGTTATATTTGTGTTAAATACCTCATCGAGGAATTTCAAGAGGTATTAATATAAATATATATGTAAGCAAACGAAATTATAATTAAATGTATATCCATAAATATATACATTACATACATGTACAGTAATATGTAGAAGAAAAAACATGTCATACGCCTCGCGAACGGTAATACGAGTGGGTAGAAAATGTGGGGGAATAGGACATATAAACCAACCACACGCAAACACACAGGCACACATCGGATCCAGTCGGGTATAAAAGGTTATGAGTGTGAGGGAATGGGGAGAAGAGGGGAGGGGAAGACGAGATGGGGCAAGGAGAGGAAGGGGGGAGCTTTGAGAGTCTCAAAAGAAGTAGGGAGGGAAGAAGGCGGAGAGAAGGACTACTTGTTCGGCGTTTGCCTTGGGGAAGGACGGGCCGACTGCATCGCAAACCGGACGGAACGTATAAAATGGTGTGGGGGGTAGGGCTTCGTGGAGGAGGAGGGATGGCTGGAAGCCGATGTGAGGGGCCGAGAGTAGGGTAAAAGGAGAGGAAGGCAGTGGGGCTACACAACTGTCGGCGCAGATATTATGTGCACACGAGTTTGGAAACGAACAACAGCATAACGGAAAAGGAAACACAGACACTAATATTTTATGTGCCGCAAATTTTTTCATGGCCTGACCCAGGTTTGACACTATACAAAACGTTTTCTCTAAAGTAAATCGATATCTTTTTTTTTCCTTTTCTTGAACTCAATTGTTTAATGTTGATTAACGTCTAGGAGTAGAGGTCTAACTTAGGTCGAAATCTTTACATGCGACTATATCTCGAACCTCGGTCTATGTGGAAGAAAGCCGTGACACTTTTTTTACCTTAAATATATAGTTTCACAAAATAAAATCGGCATTGAAAATCCCGAACATAACTCTCGCGATGTCTCCTTGTAAGAATTATATGCAAAGTTATTTCTCAACGTTTCGATATTTTTTTAAATCTTCCTCAGGGCCGAAACGTGCCATATAATTTTGCATATCATTCTTAGACCTATACTCGAAGATATTAATTAACATTCTCAAAGGTGTATAGTGTCGAAACCTCGGTCAGACCATTAAAAATATGTGGAACAAACAATATTAGTGTTTACGTGATTTTGTTTCCTGTTACACAGTTCCACCAAATATCGTCATCCAACCTTCAGTTGGTAACGAAAAGGGAAACGAAAAATAATTGCATCGCAATTCTCCTTGTTCGTTTGATAAACTAAATTGCCACTCTAAAAATGCAATTAAACACAGTGGTTGAAACGAAAAAAATACCCGTTTTCGAGAGCGTTCGAGCGAAGCACAGAATTTGCTAGCCTGCAACTCGGTGAAAAGTGATTTTATTTCAACCCAACTTTAGTACTAGCTTGATACACATATTTGTTTTAAATTTGGAAAGTTTCATTCATATGCCATAAACGAAAAAAGAGTCGTAATCAAATTTCTTAAATTGAGGGAAAACAGAACAAACGCGTGGTAGACTTTGTATTTTTTGGCACCGTTGTAATCCGTATCCTCCCAGCGAAGATATTAGTTTAAATATTACTGAAATTACATACAATCAAATGATGGTCCGATATACCGAACCATATAATATAAGTTAGAAAACTATTTTTAAAGCATAATTTAAGTTTTAAACAAATCAAAATCGAACAAGGAAAGTAACGATGCAGACAGTTTCTGTGTGTCCAACCCCGTTATTTATTACCTTTCCGTTTCCAGACTGAAGTGCACAGAATTTTTGCGCCGACTTCAGTCCCACGAGTAGGAGCCACGGGAGAGAAGTGGCAGGGGTTGCGAGACGGTATGAGGGCGTGAGGGGAAGTTAAGATGAGGGTCGAAGGAGATCATGGGATTGGATGGAGGAAGTATGAGTGTGTGTGAAAAGAGAAGATGAAGGAATGAGGGTAAAAAAGGATGAGACGGGAAAGAAGTAGTGCTGGGATTCTCTTTGAGGTAGGTAGGGGGATTGAAGGCGAGGGAAGGGTGGTCGGTCACGTTAGGAAAAAAAAGTTGAAGGCGGTGAGGCGGCCACGGTGTGTAGCAGAAGCAAATTGCCCGTGCGAAGAATAAAGAGGTTGGCAGACAGACAGAGAGAGAGAGAATATAAATATATAAAAAAAGAAAATAAGCGTAAAGCAACTACCACACATGGTATAAGCGAAGGGCGCATTGAAAAGAATAGAATGCGAAGAATAGGTAAACACTGATTTTTTTCCCTCGTCAATAATTCAAACACACACACATATGCATAGCTTCTTTTTCCTCATTTTTAGACCACACTTTGTCACGTCCTTTTCGCCCAGTGCACCATAGTTTGGGTGTTTCTTTCTAGGCGGATGAAGAGGGTAGAGAGGAAGGCGAAAGAATGAAGGATGTGAGTGAAAATAAAATCGATGAGAAAAATGCGAAATGGCGTTAAGAGCGACACCACCAATAAAGGTAATGATAGAGAAAACCGAATTACTCGATGAAGCCAATCTGTACCAAAATTCATGGAGATAGAGTCAGAGCAATTTGAAATTGACACGTTCTAATTCACGGATCACCCTTTCAATTTCAATTACTGTTTAGCTATTACTAGTTTTCCGCTGACCAATAATATTCTAATTCTCACTCAATTCAATACTTCAGATCGGAAATTTTGGATGAGACTATTTGCATCGCTTACGCCAGGACGAGATCGGAATCTATTCCGAGGCTATACACGTTAATAGCTTTAATAAATATTTTGAAAAACCTTTATCTTTAATATACGCACCTCTCATTTAGGAGCTTTGATCGATATTTGGTAAAAGATCGTGAGTTAGAATGAATGAATTAAGAAAATAAAATGGATGGACCGAGTAAGTAATGAGGAAGTGAAGTGCTAAGAAGAGTGGGAGAAAAGAGAAGTCTCCTAAAAACATAGGAGACAGGACAAATTAGTTGCCCACATTATGAGGTATTATGAAAAAAAATCGCACAAGGATAGGTGGAAGGTAAGAAGGGCAATACACCGCCCCGATTAAGTTACATTGGACAGGTTATAAAGGATGTGAAAGAGAAGAAATACGTCACTATGAAAAGGCCAGAGAATAGGGTAGCGGCATGGAGAGCTGCATCAAAACAATCTTAGGATTGTAATATTTCTAACCCTGCCGCGTGAACGGCGGCGAAATATACAAGAATTGCCACGAGAAAAAATTCCCCTGGACCGGGAATGGAACCACGGACCTTTGGCTTTCCGGGCCAATGCGCAGACCACTATAATTGCCATGGGAATTAAAGAATCTGGATATCGGGGGGCCACCTGCATTTTCGAACATTTCAGAACCACAGTTGTAAGTTTTTTATATCATAAGATACCATTATCTTGTATAATTGTAAAATCAGCTTGAATGAAACTTTTTTCAAACTTTGCTTGCGACTTATTTTTCATTCCGATAAGGGTAAAGGTAGCTCAAGAAATATTTTATGCCCCGACCCACTTGAGTTTTTTCCCTATCCGCTACTGGGACATAGGAAGGCCAGATGGGCGGAAACGGTTGGGGAAGGGAGAGGGCAAGAAAGGATGGGAATGGAGGAGAGAAAAGGATAGAAGAGGAAGTAGATGGGATAGCTAGAGTGGAGCGGATGGCCAGGAGGGAGAAGAAAAGGGGGACAGACTGGGAGGAGGAGGTGGGGTTGGAGGCGTTTGAGGGGAGGAAGGAAGAGGAAATTGAAGCTGAGGATGTGGACGAGGAAAATGAGAAGAAAGATGACGCGTATCTAAGAGAGGTGGGGGGGGAGTCGTAGAGAAAGAGTAGTGGAATGGGGGCACGAGGAGACAAAGCTGTTGGCTCACCACCCGGCTGTGAGAGCAAGGCGGGAAGAGAATGGACGCATTAAAGATAAAAGAGGGGTCGGTAATATGTTCCGTTCTCCACTACGTCGAGGAAACCATGGATTGTCGATGAGAACAGTGGCTACGGAGAGCACGAAAGTTAAGGCAATCACACACCTTTTAAAAGAAAGAGCCGTTATCAACTTAATTAAATTGAGGCAAATCAGAACTGACGCGTAACAGATTTTTGTTTTTAGCAACACTGTATCCTCACAGCGAAGATGTAAGCGTAAAAATGACTGAAATTAGGCTACAATCAAATGATGTGTTGCCGAGTCATGAGTTACCATTGTTGATGCTTCACTTGAACGCACTCAAAATTACTTAAATTAATCGTTTCACCGAGATAAATACTTTTATTTAGAAAACTATTTTTAAAGTATACATTTCGTTTTAAAGAAATCAAAATCAAGAAATGAAACTGATAATGCATACTGTTTCTCTGTGTCACTTTGCGTTCGGTGATCGATAGCGTTTTGATCACTAATGCGCTGGTCGCGTAAAGATCACCAAATAAAAATTCATAGACCTAAGACATTACCCTCCATGATTATTACGTATAACCCCGCATCAGTAACACCATAGAGTAAGTATATACTTTCTCTATATTCGTATATTATAATTGTGATCGCCCAACCTCAGTGTCAAATATCCGAAAATGTTCACCGAAGTAACAATCGTTACTACCGAACCAGTTGTTCCCCATAGACTAGAAAAGGAATGACACCATTATCAACCTTTTGGAATAGGCTTTGTTGGGTAACTTCTTCAGGATTCGCTAAGTTACTATTCCTACAGTATCCATCGACAATATAAGGAGTGGAGAAAAGAAAAAACTTAATTTGATAAATTATTTCCTTAGTAAAACCATCCTAATCGGAGACAACAGAATCATGGAAGCACGTCGCAAGCAGGGCATTCAGATTCCCGAACATCGCTTAGCAAGGGTAAACGTGGCTACTATATAGAATTGCTGTGCAGATAATAATGCAAATTTACTAGTGGGTAAGGCCTATCTCCTACAATGCAAAAAATCACGGTATGAGGCGGCACCAAAATCGAATACCTTTAGCTGCGGTCCAGACTCTATAAGGTTTAATTCACTGAAATGAATGAACTCATCAAAGAGTACATGTGAGAACAACAGAAGAGAATTTAATCTATTGCCCGGTTATCGAGTCTTAATAAAAGGATACCAAACTCCAAAGTGCGTTTTCGGATTGAAAATTACCTTGATAAGAAATATTCGCATTGGAGGATGATGAGTGATGTCAACCTAAGCTTCCATTCACCGATGCTGTGCCAATATATTAAGTCATTTTCGCATAAAACGTCTTATATCGACATACGAGAGAGATTTAAAGTAGTTACGTACGGAGATGGCTGGCATGTCTATAAAAATGGATGCGAAATTAAATAGATATCTCAAATGGTCAAACTCTTGACGGCGGGGAGATGTAATAACAAAAATAAAAAGTTCATCAGAGAGGATAGAAAGTAAGCCATTGCTACACTCGATAAAATAAAATATTACTAAGAAAATATGTGAGTAAAACGAGGAAAAATGAAGGCAAAATGAAAGTTCATACATTAATAGAAGCCTAGCGAGGTAAGACGCCGCGTAGTAACGAAAGATTTTCTTGCATCCATCTTTGCTGGCGTTGCTTTTGCATCGGAGACTGGGCGTTCAGAATCAAATTTGAGGGGAAATTTGGAAAAACTTCACGGATAAACTGAAATTTGAATTGATTCTTGATGAAATATCTCATGCTATAGCACAACCTTAGCTTAATCGGCCTTAAGACTGTGGCGGAAAAACTCTTTTTCCCCTTAGTTCGTCTGCAAGCGGGATGAGAGCGATACAAGTCCTATGTATTACCTAATCAGCATATAATGGCTTCTTCTCTACACAGCATTCACGAAATACTGAGGAGCTAAATCCGTCCATTATGAAAGTGACACAATATGGGGAGCAGTCAATGGTGACTCTTGCGGGTGCGTATCCTGACCGAGGATATAAAGGAGAGAACTCGAGGAATGCATGTTTTATTCACTACGCAGCGAGCGATACCTTAGTATTTTCCGTCGATCGCCGAAATCATGAAGGTACATCGTTCGTAACCTGGAAGGTCGGCGCACACTTTCCGCCTTCATACCTTCAAAATGCACGTATCACAGAAATGTACACAATCCCATCAGTTGCCGCAAATGACACAATTCTGCTTCTGTACTACTCGTTCGGACTTCTCTGTCAAGAATAATTCTTGGACGACAACAAGCACACAGTGGTTCTATGAAAATTAGTTTGGGATAGTTCAAAAGAAAGTTTTTGGAAAGGAATGACCTAAAGGAAGGACACAAAATAGCGCTGAACACAAACCTTAACCGATTTTAAGAGCCATAACAACTTCTGTGGCAAGCCCAATCTCATAATATCCACGAAAGTAGCAATTAAACAGCGACAACAGAATAAAAAGCCTGCCGTAGTCTGAATTGGGTAGATGTAAGCCGGAGGAAGAGCGAGTGTGCACCGACCTTGTTCGGTTCCTGAATAAAACGCTATGCTTTCAGAAGTTTGATATACCATGCACTGTCAGCAGATGGAAAGATTCCAGGCAACTGACCCATCCTCAATCAGTTATCACCAAACTGGGGAAAGCTCAGCACCATAAAACATGAAAAAAAAGCATCACAGAAGGGAGCATGCAAGCTAGCAAGCAGCAGTAGCTGAGGTAGGTTAAAGGTCTTAAGCATGTGGCTTCGTAAACTACTCAAATTAACTGAGGGTTTCTTAGGACTGAAATTTCATTTCCACCTCTCTAGTCACAGGCTCAACTTTGTGGAAATTCATTTCAATAAATAAAAACGAACAAACTTTGTATTATAAATTGGTGGATTAATACTAAGTTAGTTCGTTTTTAGTTATTTCATTTCCACCCTAGAATCATAAACACATATTCTAGATAAGGCCATAAATATTTTACTGGCGCCTATTCGTTCTAAGATCATCCGTTGAAGATCCACGTCTCTTGAGATAACTGGTTCACTTTTTTATGAACTAGCCCAAGTGAAATCTTCGTGTTGATGCACTTAAGGAAAAAGGCTTCATGATTTTTCTTTCGTGAAGTAATAGGCGCTTTCCCGATTATCCCAACTATCCCATTGAAGGTGAAATTGCATGCGCTATCCCGCTGTCTACTGAACACTTTCTGCTCTTTTAGCCTTCGCCGATTTCACTTCCTTTCAACACTTTCTAACGCTGCAAACGACGAATAGGAAAATGAAATACCCTATCAACGCGCACAGAATTGAACTTCATTCCGAAGCCTTTAGAAAATAATGGACTTTGGAAAGGAGAGCCAATAAGAAAACCGTCAAATTCCTACTGGAAAACATTTCCGTAAGACTGCAAATCAACCTTCATAGACGGTGAAAAATATAAAGATCATCTGACACACGTGACAATTAACCCAATGCAATATTTAAAACCTATTGAAAAGTATCATGAAAACATTTCCAACATAATATTTAGTCGTTTAACATATTTATTTTACGAATTCTGGGATAATTATTGAGATTAAAGCAAATGACTCGGAGTTTTACCTTCTGGCATTCTTCGATGATGATAATGGATGACTTTCTGTAGTAATTTTCCGCTCTTTAACGTTAATTAAAGAGTGATAAATTACTAAGGAACCTTTTTTTCATCAATTATTTAGATGATGAGATTATTGAAATGACACATTGCAATATTTCCACTTAAAGATTTATTTTACACTACGCGTTTCGTCGTTACAACGACATTTTCAAGTGTGAAAAAAGTCTTAAAGATTTTCCTTATATACCTTGGTGCTTGAAGGGGGGGGGGGGAGTAAGATGGAGAACGGGGTTTGGGTACTATCTATAAGTGGAAATATTGCAATGTGTCATTTCAATAATATTACGAACTTCCACCACATCGTGCCTAACATTATACAAGATAGATGATGAGAACTGTAACTGTTGTAACTTGAGTCAGCGTCACAAACAATTGAGCTTTTGGTTTGCCACCTGTTTGAGGACGAAGAATGTTGTCACGGGCAAGCATCCGAATTTCTATTAGATCACGTTAAAACCATGATTTATCGGCAAATGAGATTTTTCACCACTGTTACATACGAAGCGCTGACATGGGAAAGGTAGTAAGTCACTAAATGCGAATTTTACAGGAGACGAAAGAAAGAGGTTTGCCAACACTGTGAAGCTTATATTAGTGTACAAATTTCGTCAATGGTAGCAACTGATGTATTGTACCAATTGACTTTCTACCTTGTCTCAACCACTGTCATGTGCATGTACTACTTTCTCCATGAATAAACGAAATTTCGATTTTTTTCTGACTTACTACCTTTCAAATGTCAACGTTTCATTTAATAAAACCTTCATATATCAATTTGTCGGCGACTCGTTTAAGTTTTACCTGCAATACCCGAATAAAAATCTGAAAATTCAAATAGCAAAAAAACAATGTGCCTCTCACGAATGCCCCTCTCGATGGAGGATACAGATATCGAAAGGATACGTAATCCATTCTTTAAAGGGGATTTGCCACCTAATAAATGCACATGGAACTCATGTACCGATTCTACATACCAAGATCCCGTGAGTCATAGCCACAACTTAAACGGTGGAGAAAATAAACGAAACAAATTATTAGGGCCGAATGTCAGATTCGCCATTCGAGCAGGGACTGACCGTATTCATTATTTAACCCCTTCCTAGGGACTTGCCCTTCCAAGGCCGGGGAAAAATGGCGAGGTTGATGGTTCCAATTCCGCAAAAATGGAAGTCTCCCTCTACCTCCTCCCCGTATCTCGACAACAAGGTCGATCCAGAACTCACTTGTATATCCTACCTCAATCCCCCAACATAAGCCAAAACTCTCTCCAACACCTAGCATCAATGTAGCGCAATGTGACATCCCATGGAAGATGATTCGATCCACAATGCGCCATTAAAAAATTGTCGACTAAGACTGCGTTTGAAAATGAAGAGAGCTTTTATTCGTTTATTTTTTTTTAATATGTCACCGACCTCTTTACAAATTTGTGACAAAAAATGACGGCCTCACCCATTACGACGATAAATTGTTGACGTCACGAGCTCAAGCCGAGCGAGTCACCGCTTTTTAACTATTCGTCGGCATTATTGCAAGAGCCTCGTGTCTAGTGATGGAAAAATCGATTTCTAACACTCAAAGATCGAGGATGTTGCCATAATATTCGAGTTACGATCTAAACTCGATATCTTAATTTTTAAGAACGGTATATTTTTTTCGATTAATTGATCTTTTTGCTGAAAATTCTATTTCTGTTTAAATTTCGAGCTTTTCGTTTAGATTAAAAATCGACTTCGACCGATAATTTTCTATCACTACTCCTGTCATAACACTCTTGTCAGCAATTCTTCCCTCAGTAAAAATTTCCCCCTGGAGTGGTACATTAGCTAAAACTCGAATGACGTCACCAACTCATGAACAGTGAGGGGCAACTTTCGCGTCTCCTTATTTAAAAAATTATGTGATTGCTATAATGGCGACGATTTTTTCGTAGTAACTTATCTTTCTATAACTCTAACTTTCTGTAACTTATCCAGTGAGCCCTTCCTAGAGAGTCTTGTGAGTATTGTCCTAGAGGAATCCAGTGGAATCCACGAATTCATAGTTTAGAAACGAAGTTGGAATTTGTGAAGCAGCAGTTTTTGGTGCTCCATGGATATTTTATAGATATCTAACAATAAGTAACTGTGCAATATTGTATTAAATGGATATTGTGTGGATATTATCTGCTGATTGGGTATCGACTAACAACATGATGCAGAGGTAGTAATTTTGGGTTCGGAAACTTGGGCCTTGGGGAAGGATCAGAATATGCTGGAGCATGGATGAAACTGAGAATTTGAGATGGCAGGATACGAGACCAGATGTGAGCCTCAAGATACGGAGTACGAGCAGACGGAATGGACGGATAAGATAAAGTGAAGAGGGACGGTGTACTTAGTGACGAGAGGATGTTGAAATCCGTGATAAAGCAAAGACTGTTGAGCAAGCTGGAATGCCGAGAAAGAGATAATGGATAAGATAAAGAGAGGCAGGCCACATGTGAAGCCAAAGAAAGAAACCGAATCGGAGACTATAGGCATGGAGCAATGAATTAAATTATACGCGCGCCATGGCCTAATTGAGAAGGCCTTAACTCGTAGTTTATACTTGATAATATTTCATGGCACAAAATCAACGACTAAAAACATCGGAGGAAGATCACTCACTCGTTCAGCGATGTTTGTTTGGATAGGTGAGGGTACAGTTCGCCCTGGACTAAGCCATGAGTGTGTGAATTTCACCCATTTATAGGTGCAGGTAGTGCCTTTTTCCCGCGCCACGTAGTACTTTGAAAAATGGCAGAACAAGGTAGCCACAAAAACTACCCCGCAAATTAATTTTTTCCAAAAACTTCGAAAGCTGTTTTACCGACAATCCCTTTACCGTAATTATAATTCCATCCATTCTCTACACTTAAGAATATGTTTAATTCTGTGGGAAGGTAGAATGGAAAATGGTCCAAATGCTATACAACGTGAAATGTGAATGAAGTGGATGGTATGAGAATAAGAAGGTGTGATTGACGCGTCATCTCCGCCTTACTGTAAATCGTATTTGGCAAGTCATACAACGATCTTTCCCTTACGGCCGAGGTACCAAGGAGCTTTGGAAGAAGTCTACAGATTTGGGACCAGTGTTTAGAACGAAAGAAAGAAATAGGAACATAGAATGTGGGTCGTGAGCAATAAAATAAAGTTTGACAGCATGCGTATCAACCTTCTTTTACTAGAAATCGTAAGAAATAAATATTACTCCCTTATTAACTTAACACGAGGAACATAGCGATTTCAATAGGGTGGTTTACTATTTTTTTAAATTGCATAAATCGTAAGATTATTACTCCTGGAGTACGTATTTCACGCTTTTAGATTTTTAAATGACGATATCTAATTTTCTCGATTGAATGAAAAGTGAAAAATTTCAAGCGCGCGAACACGCGACGGTTATGTATAAATGCTGGGAAAAGCCCGTGTCATTCTGGTTCCAGCTGGCGCCGTGTGAGGCCACCTTGGTGCGAGGCTATGATCGCCGATATGATACAGGCTGCTAGCAGGTGGCGCTTGGCTTAAATAAGGATTATTATTAATACCCTATCAAACGAAGGAAACTATCCGACCATAGGCAATTTTAATAGGTGAATAAGAAATATTTCCCTGAGCTCTGTGCCTCATGCATGCATTGGTAATCCCAGACGATGTAAAACTCCTATCTACTTGTATAGAATCTAGATCCCTGTGTGATCCCACGTGGAATGGCATCGCATTGGCGCCAATCTGGCCTTTTTCAAATGAGGTTAAAATTGACCATTAACATTCGCCTAAACTGGGATTTCTATAACCAAATAATTTGTATATTATGAATACACTGCAGTGGGTAACAAATAGCAATCAATGCCTTTCGTTTTCTTTGATGAAGGAAACTACCCTATTCTTAGACTGACACGTCTTGCGTGGGTCTGGGAAAATGTTTGTTTCAATTGAAGGTTGTTCTAAGTCGTAATAAAAGGAAAGGTGGTAGGTAAGTGAGGAAAGGAGGGATGAGAACTGGGTTCATGGAAAGCATCACAAGGAGTACGCTTTATTGTGATTCACAGTCTGGTTCAATGCGGAATTTGGGAAAGGACGAGGCGATTCGAAAATTATTATTATCATGTCACATTATATTATTAAATGTAACAAGTGGGCAATTGACCAAATGGTAGCATAAATTAAACTTGGGCGAACAATATACGTATTTTATCTTGTTAACAATGCCCTAAAATTAAATGATAAAAAATCCTTCAACTTATTTTTAATTATATTTTTATTTTTTTGAGAATGATTCGAGAAGCTTTGCTGGTAGATCGTTCTCGTCAAATATTGTTCCATTAGGTATGAACTTTTCCATGTAAACTTACCTAAACCGGTAGAATAACTATAAACAACCATATCATAAAAATTATTCATATCTGAACGGCCAGAACAAGGCATAAAAAAATCATAATTTGACTTTTTTTGACCCCAAAGCAGAGGCGAATTCAGTGGAGGTCACAAGGGTCATGACCCCCCTCCAAATTTTATCAAACATTTTCCATTTTTATAAGTTTATTAGTTTTTAATCCTTAAATGGCTAAACATTTTCTATTTGTTGTTAAGAATAAAAATGAAATTTTAGGCTCCAAAACGCGTAAAAAATGGGTATTTGAAAAATTTTTACCAAACGCCTCCATCTCCAGGAGGATATTCCATATTTCCCGGGTCCTAATCATGAACCCCCCCATAATTTGATGCTGATTCCGCCCCTAATCTTTCCAGTAACTATTGTTCTATTTTGGTACGAAAATTTTCTATGCAAACTTGCCTAAATCGGTAGAATAACAATTAACAACCAAAAATATAAAAATTATTCATACCTGAACGGCCAGAACAAGTCATACCCAAAATATCATCCTTAAGATAGCTAATTAACTTTTTCCTTTTACTCCAATGGCTTTTTTCCGAGAACCCTACCAACAGCACAAGTGGCAGCTCATAAGATAGGTTAGCTGATGCACGGACTAAATCTTTAAGAGCCACTTTCTCCATTTCCCGATATAAAACTACTTCTCCCAACCAAACCACCTACGCCGAACTTCTTCCACTCCAACGTCCGCGGGGGTGAGGGGGTGTTTACTCCCTTCCCAGTGCAGGTGGGGGAAGAGGAACGGAAGGATTAAGAGAGGTCGAACGTGATCGAGAGAAATGTTGGGATAAAATAGATCTGTACTCACTACAGTGAGTGAAATATAGCGCAATTTCTCTGGTACAAATCAGTTTTTTTTACTGCGATTAGTAAATCAAACTGCGATTAGTTTATTACACTGCGATAGGTATAATGCTACAATAAACAGAAACGTGAAATACGAAGGAAATTCTAAATCAGTTTTTTAACATCAATCATTACATTATACAGCTGATAGTAAAGAAAACTAAAAACAAGACTCGTGACCTCTTCTGCGAACTTATACCTAACACCACTATCAAAATCACTAAAGTTATTTCGCAAAATTCGTGAAAATCGCAATTAATCATAATGTCTAATCAAACAAAGCCTCAAACTATGGTTATGGATTCGAGATCTGGGCATCATCATATGCTTTTGAAACGGCTTTCCATACCGGACGTGGAAGCACCATCTAAATCATGTTCCATTGCACGATGCTGTGTAAATTGACGTGAAAGTGAGGACAGATATAAAACCAACCGAATGAAATGGCGCCTTTTTTCCCAAATGGGGTGGAACCCACCTTTGGGGAAAATGTGAACATTTTCATCTCCATAAATCACATTTTACACTATTTTAGCACTTAAACTTCCTAGTATCGGAGGAGAAAAAACAATTATTTTTCAGCTAAAATTAATCGGTTTGAGGGGGGGCACGCGTACCCTGTGCCCCCTCCTGGCTACGCCACTGGTATATGCCATTAAAAAAAAACAAAAATTCATTGACACCGATACAAAAATATACTCCTTTAAGTCCCAACACCATTTCGTTCCCAGCATTACCATTCATTTCATTCTCATTACGATGTATTTTCGCGGAGCAGAGCCACGCAATCTTTCCTTGGACATCGCACATCGAAGACGATAGATCGCGCCACAGGGTCATAAGGGGTTGTGGCTGATCGTTCCGCAAGTGAAAGGAGAAGGGCGGGCCAAAGGGTGCGGAAGATGGAAATGGGGTTGAAAGAGAGATAAAGATAAGCGCATGGGCTGGGGGGTTGGAGAAGATGGAGCATCGGAAGCTACACGGTCGGGAAACGATGGGCGAACGCGGCTTGACTGGGGTGAGGTTATGGCTCAGAAGAGGGTGGGCCCAAGAAGTCGACCGTGGCTCAGGGGTTGCCACTGGGGTTATAGTTATCAACTTCGGGGGTTATGGGCCCCCCATAGGACCCACAGCCTGCGACTGAGCGACTCAAATCTTCAGGGATATCCCAAAGTTCTCATTTATCATCATCATCATCATCATCAAAGGAACTCTAAAAAATTACTGGAAAGGCCTTGGCCAGTCTCGACTTGTCCAGACTCAACAGAAGGCTGAGTCTACCATCGTCTTCAGGGGAAAAATGTGGAGCCAAATTCTAGCCCTGAAGATGATGCTAGACTCAGCCTTCGAAACGTTGAGACAAATTACCCAAAACCACACTCGGTGGGATACCCGAGAATTACTCCTTCAAACTATACGCCGGGAAAAACTCAAGATCTACCACTCCTATTTTCTGAGTTGGACTAGGCTTACCTGCGAAGTAGACTACTCGAAATTACCGAGCTACACATTAGGTATCTCTCTGTATAAAACACCGGATTACTGTCAGGACCGGAGAAGTGAAGTGCCGGATTATAGAGGAAGTGTACTGCCGACGCGGCTTCATGAGTATGGGAGTAATATCGGCGAAGGGAAAGAAAACGGCTCGAGGAGAGAAAGGGAATAAAAAGACTTCGCAGGAGAGGAGATAGATGGCGAGTGTGAGATAGGGCGAATGTGATAGGTGGGCGTCCTAGAAGGAGATGCCTTTCCTAGCACGGGGAAGATGGAGAGGAGCATTATAGGGGATAGAATGGGGGAGGGGGGTGGGTCAGGAGGAAATTACGATATATATCGACTAAGACGTCCACCCTTTCGATCCACGCCCGCGGAGTATGACGAAAGTACTGCTCGAAAAGGCATAGCAGATTGTGGGAGGCGATACAGTGACAGAAATATCGACTTCTACGCCCAATCCTTCGATCTACGCTCAACACGGCAACGCACGATGAACTGTTCGCCGCGTTCAGAGGTGAAGGCCCACGTCCACGATAACAGCGTATATGTCAGATATAGTTCGGTACTGGTGTCGAGTGCTGAATCCTACGGAATGAAGGAATGTTCTAAAATATCCTAGGCTTTCCCGGCGAATGGTAAATTAATAAAATTGATTGAATTGATAAAATCTTCTCGGGTTTTGCACCGGGTAAGCCTGCTTAAAGACAAAGTTCCCATTTGCGCGAGTCTTAGCCCTGATGATGATGATGGAGTTTCTCATCGAAACGTTGACCTTAAACAGCCTTTCCCGGTGTATATTCTAACAGCGTAGGAAATCCTACAAACATTTGCTTTCACGAGCCTGCCCTTTTCTACCTTTAAGTCGGTTGAAAGTTAACATCTTATGAGATAATATCACTGCAGCTTGATCGGTATTTTTTCGCGACCTATTAGTCGTAGGGAAATCATTTTGAAAATTTCAAGGCATATAAAATATCAACAGTTGCCTCTATGTAAATTAGAAGATTTCAGAATAGCATTTTCTAAAGCGTGATATTTTTATGTATCACGCCGTCGCGAATCTACCTCCTCAATTAAGGTAGCTAGTAGAGGGAGTAAGGAATTCGTAGGGAATGCAAAGCCTTACTCACATGATTATTTTTTCCATTCCTTCGGGGGGATGTAAGCGATCGCTGGACTTATCCCTCGAAAGGGATGGAAAAAATAATCATGAGTCAGGCTTCACATTCCCTACGAATACCTTGCTCCCTCAACTAACATTCTTAATGAGGTATATTTCGCGAAGGTGTGATACATAAAAATATTACGTTTTAGAAAATGCTGATCAGGAATATTCTAATCTACATAGGGGCAACTACTGACATTTTATAAGCCTGGAAAATTTCAAGATGATTTCCCAAGTTTTAAACGACGAATACGGAAAAACTGATCGTGTGACTCAGGCTTAACGGAGCTGTAAGAGGAGGAGAGAAGGTGGGTTGAGGGGGAAAGCAATGGGGAGAGAGGCAGGCGACGGATGGATGGAAGAGAAAGCCGGAAGAAGATGGTTGGGAAATGGGAACGATGTGAGTCAGATATATTCGTTCGAGGAAAAAAGGACGGGGAAAGGAATGGGAGAGGGAGATAGAAAGGGATACAAAGAGGCTCGCAGGGTGAAAGGAAAGCTCGGGGAGTAGCCTTAATCCTTTTTTTATATATTTTTCCTTCAACCGTCTCACTCTCTTCTCTCTTAAATGGGCGGCCAGGAAGGGTTGAAGGAGGATTATAAAAAAACAACGAAACCCCAAGGAGACCATGATAGGCGTATATTAAGGAGAAATGATAAAATCCCGCTAATTTCAACTTAAAACATCTTGCGAAACGGTTATGTGATGGTTATCATGCCTATACCTGGAGGGGGAAATTGTGCGCCATAAGAATTTCGCGAAAGGTATGTTCAAATTTTACAAAATTAAAGGATGATTATAAAAAAATGACGAAACACCAAGGAGCCCATGATAGGCGTATATCAAGGGGAAATGATAAAATCCTGCTATTCCCAACCTAAAACATCTTGCGAAACGGTTATGCTGATGGTTATAATGCCTAAGGCTCGAGGGTAACATTATGCGCAATAAGAATTTCGCGAAAGGTAGTCAAATTTTTAACAAAATTTAATGGGTCGATTCTATGAAGTTTGCCGAAACCAGTTTTTCCAACGTGAGATTTATAGACGGCTAAATTTTTTTCATCACTAGAATATATAGGAAGGAGTTTGAAGAAATTCACTGTCAAATACGCGGGGTGTACCGCAACAACAAATGCGTGGCAATGGTTTCTTCATAAAAAAATCTATAACCCTGAAAATACAATACGGAAAATTGCTGTCTACATGCAACTCTAGCCTCGACGCACCTGTGCAATGAGATACATACATGTCTTCAATTCAATTTCAGCATTGATTTGCCAATAATTCAAAAATTAGTACGGTGACGTGGTTCTTAAGCTGTAACGGCATTTAAATGAGTTTTTTTTGTCAAAATGACAGTTTTATTACAAGAGTGATGAACGTTTTTCTTATGCTTTTACAAGTAAAACAAAACGAGATTGTGTGAAAATGACGCTACTCAAATGGAATTTTCATAAATCTTCTCTCGTAAAGCCTATTTTTTCGTCGGTCAGTCGTTGGAACAATTAGGAGAACATATTTTGCAATTTATATTAATATGATAGACAATTCGTTATCAGTGATGAAATATAAACTACAAATGGTAATTTCCACACTCTAATATAAAACTCCACCACCGACCATGATTTCGACATTCCATGTCATTTTCAGGGTGACGCAACCAACACTTTCTCATGTGTTTATACCCCGAGCCAAGTTAGGAGGAGGGGGTATAGGCAAGTGGCGTGTGGGGAGTAGGAAGGAGAAAATTTGAATGAAGAAATGGATGGAGGTCAATGACATAAAACAGACAACAAAGTGGGGTGTGGGTGAAGGTCAAGGTTTTTTCTTCATAGGGAGGCTTAACATTAACAAAGGTGAGTTAGTACAGAATAAAACATCATTACAAAGTGCAACAGGGCTATTAATAATTTCAAATTTCATGGATACATCGCATTTCCATCAATTCAAGCCTGAAGCGATTTAATAGATTTAGGAATTCTGCTCGGGTTTTACACCATGTTAATTCAGTCGAATTGGCAGACGTTTCGGAAAACGACTAGCCGAAATTCGAAATAAGTATAGTAATCACAGTTATTCGTTTGCCGAGACGTCGGCCAATATGACTGAATTATCCTGGAGTAGAACCCGAGAAAAATTCCAGAATATTATTCACCAAGAAAAATAAAAATAGTTTTTGATTCTATAGATACTTCGTTTCTCGAAAGAGGCTCCTCCTTTAAAGGCGATTGACACCAGGGAATGAAGTAGGATGCGAAGAAAGAAGAACGGACTGATAGGCAGTCGCAAAACTGAGATCTTCACACGGACGGGGTGAGTCTCCTGAACGACCAGACGCAAAAGATAATACGGCGCCAAGAGAAGCTTTTGCGCAAGCTATGAGAAGAGGTGGTATGGGAGCAGAAGGGAAGAAGGAATTGGAAGGAGCGGAACGAAAGATGCTGAAGGAAGATAGGACTGCAAGATGAGGTATGGAAGAGGAGAACGTCTTCTTGGCAGCGAGGTTGAGGAGGAGGGGGACCTGTTCTGTTTGGAGGGGACGGTGGGATGGGGACAGGATTGAATCTGCAGGGGAGCCAATCAGATAAAGATATAAAATAGCGGAGTTTTCCAGAGTGGATTTCCATATTTTCCCGGCTACTGAAGTAAATTCCGTACTGTAAATTGCGATATCGAATTAGCCTGAAATGCCCAAAAACCATTGGGATTAAATTTTTACCTCAGTTAACCCAATAAACGGTTGGAATATGTAATTTAAAGGTGTCATTTATCAAAACCGCGATTTATCGCAAGTCGCACAACATAACATGAGGCTGCCAACCAGATGCATTGTGGGAAGTCTAATTTACGGGTGTTTATCATTATGTGGATCTCACAGGACAAAATATAGATTTTAGGTAATTTCTTGAGAATCAGAAAATTGCTTCGTTTCTACAGGTATTTTTTTTAAAGATAAATAAAGTATCCGTTCTTACTTACAGCACTATGGCCCAGTCATTCGAGGTAATTCTCGGGGTTTCCCGATTTTTCGGGGAGGTAGGCCACCCAGTCTCTAGTATTTCACGGAATACTTTCCAAGAAACTTTTCATTCACAGTGTTCCCGGTTAGAACAAAAGACTGACCACTCTTTCGATGACTTTTCCCGGATATTTTCACCACATTAAAATTCCAGTATATTTTCCCTAGGGATTGGCCACCCTGCAATTTATGATTACTTCAAGAAGAAGGGAAGGCTTCGCAACCTTATATAAATTACACCAACATTTTCTGCTTCAAAATAGCTTCCTGCAGCTTATGATTCTCGAGTGTTCCCGGTTAGAACGAAAGGGTGACCACCCTCCCGATGGCTTTTCCCTGATATTTTCAAACACATTACAATTCCAGTGCGTTTTCCAGAGAGGTTGGCCACCACACAATTAATGAAAAATCAAGAGGGTGACCAGCTTTTCGATGACTTTTCCCGGATATAATGTCCGTATAATGGTAATTTGCTACCGCGATTTCAGTAAATTTGTTCTCCGTAATTTTCAAGAAGAATTTGATAATATGCCATGGGCAGACTTCATGTCCACCAATTCTGTAGATACCAAGGTATCAACCCTTATGATTAATTTAAATCAATTATTAGATATTCATGCCCCACTAAAAAGATTAACTCCGAAACGAAACCAACTTCCATGGATAACCCCGGAAATAAAAAATATTATCAATAAAAGGGACATAATTCGCCGCAGTTACACAAGGAGTAAATCTAAAAAACTTTTTCTGGAAGTATAAAAAACTGAGAAATGAATTAATTAATGAATTAGTTAATCAATTCAAAATGAAAATATTTGTTTATTAACTCGAAAAATATGATTGTAATTAAAATACGGTAATATATTTGTCATTGATACTGTTAAATTGTATTTTCACTTTTTCTATGTTGTTCACTGCAGAGACTTAACTGTAAAATTTGATATGTTCCATAGGACAAGGTCCTAGAACAATAAATTTATTATTATTATTATTATTATTTAAGTTAGATCTAAGGTTTCCGCGGCGTTTCTCCACACGACTCCCAGCTTTCGGGCGTTACTCCGCGTTGAGTTGTCACCTACGGACAACACAACGCGGAGGAACGCCCGAGAGCCGAGACTCATAAATTGAATTTGAATTTAATACTCCAAGCTTGAATGTACACTTTTTTTTTACAGGACAACACAAATGGAGCTTTAGGTAGCTTCGATGGTTAAAAAAACCAGCATGGGAGCTACCATCTTAAAAATTAATTTCACGGCAGACCAGAAACAAAAAGAAAGTATATATAATTTTTTGAAACATTATCACTATGAAACATTTTTGTGACAATAACTTACAATAAGCAAATTAATTTCTTTTTCCTCCTTTCACAAAAATATAAAAATAATATATAATAATATGTATATTATTCACAAACATCAAAAAGATCATCCATATCACCATGGGACAACCACCAATCTTTAATCAATGTATGTATTTTCCCGGTGAACAATGACAATGAAGACTTCTCGGGTCTCACACCGGTCAAGGTCCAGGAATCCATTGGATACTTGATCCAATAGATTGGTGTTACTGGTTGGGCCTATCCATTGGATCAGGAATCTAATAGTCTAACCCATTGGTGATTTGAATTAGTTGATCGTCCTTAGGGATTCCAAAAATATGGACCAGTGGCACATCGAAACGTCGGAAGGAGATATGCAGGACCTAACACGGTGTGAGACCCGTGAAATCTCCACTGCTTTTCCCGGGATACTTTCAGCCAAATTAAAATTCCACCGCGTTTTCCCGAGAGGTTGCCCGCCCTGTCAGTGCGGTGAAAATGCATTATTAGGGAAAACGTACGCAGTTCGTTAAGGAAATACTCAAAAATTAATGAGAGAGATTGACAATATAATCTTGAAATATATCCATAGGTATCGTTAAGTATTCTTAACATTTCAAATCAAGCTGGACCCCGATATTCTATCAAGTTGGTCAAATCTTCACTGCCTTCCCGAAGACTTTCGATTCCCACATTAAAACTCCATTGCGCTTTCCCGAGAGGTTGCCCGCCCTGTCCGCGTGGTGTGAGGAGGACGGGGAGAGAGAGGAAGGACTGACTCCATGGGCGACTTGAAGAAGGCGCAGGTAGGGAGAGGAGAGGAGAGAGAAACCATTGCAGAGGGAAGTAGGAAGGGGACTGGAGGAATGAGGAGAGCAGATGGGAGGCAAGATATGAGGGATGTACGACCCGGGAGAAGAAAGGGAGGATGGGAGCTAGATGGGAAATAAAGGAATAAACTAAACGAGGCGGGAGAGGAGCAGAGAGGGGGAGAATGAATTTACGGTCTACGAGGGATGGGAAGGAAGGGTATGGGGAAGGTGTACACGGAGATGAGGGTGGCAGGGGATGTGAGTGGGAATAGTATTACAAGAAGCAAGGCTGGGCAGTATTTCAAATACAAGCATTTTATAATACATATACAGGTACTTTAAAATACATGTTTAAAATGGTACAGGTACTTTAAAATACGTTTTGGGGGTAGGGGCTCAAGCCGAATCTCATCAAATCTCACGAAGGGGAGAGGGAGATCCTGGCAAGTATCACGTGATATTTTCCGCAAGAAACAGTGTAAAATTGCGATATTAGTAACCTAAAATACTAGTCTTACGGCAATCTCATTTGTGACGGAATTACCTTTAGAGAAACTGTGCAATAGGATATTTCGATAAAATAGAAAAAAAAAATGCAAAAATTCTCACTGTGTATGATCAAAAAACATTTATGAAGGTGATGTTCATATACGGACACAAAATTAATGATCGAAATACCTTCCAAATATGCCCAAAATTAACTTTGACGGAATTACTGCCAGGCCAACCTCCCAAGTGTAATGATTTCAAGCATATTCAAAACTGTGTGAATAGAAGAATAAATTGAAAACTTTTAATAACGCTTTGAATAATGTTTCAAATACTGATTTCATAAAATTCAATCATTTAGCTGTTGATTTATCAAGATAAAATATTTCCAGCCTAAATTTTAACTTGTGAGAATAAGTAGACATTTTCATGGAAATGTAAGTACCTAATCTTACATAAAAATAATTAAACAATCAATAACAAATCCAGAGCAATGAAGGATAGATTAACGTATTTACACAGAAAATTCGCATTTTGAACAATCTCACGTGAGATTTTAGGGAGGGGGTCGAGCCAAATCTCACAGAGGGGAGAGGGGTCAAAAATCGCCAAACACACCTCACGTAATAAATGGACGCCCCCTAATTTGTGATAGGTACTTCAAATACAGATTTTAGGAATTTTCCCATTCTAAAATAATAAATAAATTTGTAAAATATTTTATAAGTAGCTCTGATAACACTTCTGTAACATAATGCTTCAGAGATTACTTCGATTTCGTAGAGAATAGTTTTGTTCATGAATAAACTTTTTTCGGGTTTCCGCTCGGGTGAGATATTCTAACAGCGCCGACGTTTCGGGTTCCGACTCATCCATTCTCAAGTCTAACAAGATTTTCTTCATGTTTGTGACTATCCATAACGTGACAAGGCAGATTATATATTTTTTTAAGATCTCTTAGTTTCCATACCAATTTATTTTGTATTTTAAAGGCGTTTAAAATAATATTTTGAAGTTTTTTTTTACAATTACCCGAGTCAAAGTTATTTTGTATTTTGCATTTCAATATAATTAGAGCAGTATTTTGCATTTCAAATACTTCTCGGCCTCCATTTTTCCAAGCCCTGACGGGATGAAATGGTGGGGGAAGTATAGGGAGAGAAGAGAGAGGGAATATAATAGTATTATAAGATGAAGGGAAGGAGGGGAGGTTAAAAAAGGAAGGGGGTGAAAACAAATGAAGGAGGGAGCGAAAAAAAGATATAAATGCAAAGAGAAGGAGTAGCTGGAGAAATGACTCGTGGAATGAATTTAAGAGAAGCGAGGGGTTTGGTGGAAATGAGTCGAGGATGATATCGAGGTGGAAAACGGGGGAGAAAAATGATGAAATAGCTGATACGACTCTCGAAGACTAATGCTTATTTATAGGGCAATATATTCTATCAAAATGTGCCTACTCACACTTGATTGAGTTGGTGGCAATGACCTCTGGGTTGAATGCTATATATAGTTAATAATTAACAATAGTTTACAATAACATTTAGTACCATGAACCTCAGTAAAATTGCCACGGGAATTCAGGAACCTGAATATCGTAGTGGTCTTGGCAGTGGCTCGGAAAGCCAAAGGTCCTTAATTCGATTCCCGGTCAAGGAGAATGTACTTCTCATGGCAATAAACGCATTAACTATTGTTTTCTTCAAGAAAATGTCGTATAAACTAGTATAAATTACAGTAAACACGATCGCCTACAAATTTTAGCATGAATTAGTACATCACAGAAACTTCGCGACACTGGTCTGAGAAACATAGGAGTGCATGCAGGAATTGCAGTCAAGTTACCTTAAGACCGAATTACTACTAATGACGACGGGTTTATACCACACGTCCTGTAACTTTGCGTTTCATCTCTTAGCAGCATTCGGCATATATCCTGATAAAAACTTAGAGCTGGCTGTAGCACAATACAGACAGCTCCTCCCTCCACATCGGACTAAGTAAAATAGGCTCAGGATGTTTAGCTAATAACTTACAATGATTTTAAAGGGTAACTGCATGGATTTCTTGATTTGCAATAACTCATGCAGGAATCACTTACTACGCCAACTTTTCGTTTTTGTGTAAGTAACTAGTAGTTTTATTTGCATGGTACCATGTTCGTGTCCTTAGCACTCTCCTAGTTTCTGGTCTAATCGTGTGACGTTGTCCTGTGTCCCGCAAGCGAGTGCGTTTCGGATTAAGGCTAGGATTAATGCCTGATGTGGTATCACCCCGTGCCACACACCCTGGTGGTGACTTGCACGGCACCCCCTAAATGTAATGTATTAATATTGAGGTCAAGAGGCTGTTAAATAATACTGCAAGTTAACGAAAATCTATGATAAATGAATTTCGAAGGCGTGAAATAAAAAAAATTGTTTGAAAATATTAATTTGCCCAAAAAACCATGAGCAAGGGCTCCACAGGATATTATAAAATATGATTTCTTAAATGGAATAACTAACTGATCAGTACTTTCCGACATCATACCCTAATATGTGCCTGCAGTTCTAGTGATGAAATCATAGCAGTTCATATTTCAAGATCCCATTTTATATCAGTGTGAATTAGAATAGTAGAATTCATTATCATTAATATCCCGAGAGAGAAATTCAATATCAAAGGAGAACACAGTTTGCACATCTTTCTCATAATAAGGGGACAACAGAGTAGATGCAAAATAGCGTTCAGGAATTAAAGGAAGGAGCTTGGTTTTAGAATTTTCCTTATTGAATTTCCATTATGCATAACAAGCTTAAGATACATGGGAACAACAAATAAAACCCAACCTTTGGGCAAACTCACTCCATCATTATTTTGGCCGAGGGGCACGGAACAAAGCCGAGCACGGACGAGGAAGTGCTGAGCGATGCATTCAACGAATCTCACCGAGAATGACTTTATGATCATTGACGAAGTCGACGACGATGATGATGATGAAAATTTCCGGGGACCTGCAGACGGGGGTTCCTGGAAACCCCTGGCTTTTTAGTCTCTGGATGCACGCGCGCATGCATCGAAAAGGGGCTCACCCGCCTTATCCTTCCCCCCCCCCACCGTCCCGAAAAGTATTATGCACTGAGGCTGCTGCCTCCACTGCAACCCTGGGCATACGGGGAGAGAGAAACGACTTGAGCCGATGGAGGTTGGCGTGTCCTTTTTCTTTTTATTCGAAAGCGGGAAGACGTAGGTGGGAAGAAGGAGGTGAAAGAGGACGTTGGGACGAGGGAGAAACAAGAGTGAGGGGTCTTGCGGTGAGGAGGGGGTGGAGGAGAAGGCGGGGGGGAGGAAAGGTGAGTAGGAAGAACTGGTGCGGATGGAAGCTATGAAGGAGAAGGTGGATATATAGGAGAATGAGAAGATGCAGGACAAGGAATCGACGAAGAATTTGAAAGAGAAGGAAAGGAAGGAAGTGGATAAGTAAAGAGATGAAGTAGGAAGGTGCGTAGGAAGAGCCCGTAAAGGCGTGGCGGACGGAAGAAATTTGATATTTAGGAGAAAGAGGAGGAGGAGGAATAGATGCAGGAGAAGCTGAAAGTGAAGGAGGGGAAAGAGAAAGAAAAGTACGTGAATAAGTACAGAGGTGCAGGAGAAAAGTGAGTGGGAAGAGCCAGCGAAGGTATGAAGAAGGTGAAGTAAGTGAAGGAAGATCGGAGGTGTAGGAGAGGCAAGAAGGGTAGGAGGAGAAAGACACTTCAGAGGAAGAAGATACGTAGGAAGGTGTAAGAATAAGGATAAAAGGTGGATGGGGGAATAGAGGTGTAGGAGGAAGGTAAGAGTAGGAAGAAGAGGAGGTATACGAGTATATGTACGAGAAGGTGGAGGAAATGATGTAGGAAAATGAAAGGTCTAGGATATGGTGCACGAGAAAGAGATGCAAAGGTGTGGGAAGAGAAGGAGAATGAGTTGTAGAAGCTCTGGGTGCAGGCGAAACAGGAGAAAGAAGTCGAGGGGAAGCAAAACCTATAGGCAGAGGAGTAGGAAAAGGAGAGGGTGTGGGAGAAGAAGGGGTAGAAAAAGAATAACGTGTAGGAGGAGGCGAAAGGGGAAGTATAGGTGTAGGTGGTATAGGAGGGAGGGAAGAGTAGCTTTCCTGGGGCACAGAGAGAGAGGCAAAGAAAGAGAGAGAGATGAGGGCACAGTCGGAGTAGAGCATTAAGAGGAAATAGGTATAACGTGCGCTAAGATTCTGCACACAGTTTCTGGGTCAAACTTCTTTCGCGGAATCTTCTTTTTTTATCCTTATATTGCGGAGTCCCGACGCGGGCAAAATGCAGCCCAGGATAAGGAAGAGAAAAGAGGAAGGAGTGGGAGGGATGGAGAGAGACGCGGGGAGAGGATAAGAGGAATGGAGGGAGAATGGGGCAGACGGCGGGGGTGGGGCGGCTTGCAAAGGCGGGGGCGGTGGAAGAGGAAGGGGAGGGCGGGGGCAGAGCGGGAGTCAGTCGAGACGAGAAGAGGAAGGGGGCCGGATCGGAGACTGTGGAAGGGGGTACTCCGAGGACTAGGGATGAAAGGAGGGTGAAAATTGGGCCCGGGAGGCGAAGATCGGGCGCAAGAGGGCGAAATTAGGGCCCAATCTTGAGGGGGTGGAAATAATTTCAATATCGCGGAGCGATTTCGCTCATACTGAATTTTCAGGCTATTTTTGCATTTTTCCTGAATGTTTGACGATAGTTATTCCACCGAATATTTATCAATTTGATAGATATAATGAAAAATAGTAAAAGATATAGAAAAAATTACGTTGAAACGAATTACGTAATTTCACATCATAAAAATGAACCTAAACTGCTACTGGAAGGAGAGCAAAATCTTGAGGGGGTGAAAATAATTTCGGTGTCACGGAGCGGATTTCCCTCATACTGAACTTTCAGGCTATTTATGAATTTGATCAAGAATATTTGACGGTAACTATTTCAATGAAGGAGAAAAGTGAGTTGAAGAGCCAGTGAAGGTGTGGAGGATGGAAGGTATGAAGGAGAAGGTAGACATTTAGGAGAAAGAGAAGATGCAGGAGGAGGAAGAGATGAAGGAGAAGTTGAAAGTGTAGGAGGGGAAAGAGAAGAAGGAAAAACAAGAGCAGAGATGCAGGAGGAGAAGTAAGTGAAGGAGGATCGGAGGTGTAAGGGTAGCAGGAGAAAGACACTTCAGAGACTATGTGGGACGAAAAACATATAATGTGAAACAAATAGTAGAAATTACGTTGAAACAAATGAAGCAATTTCATACTGCAAAAATAAACCTTAAAATGAGAGACATGTTAGGTATAGGATATTTAAAAAGCGGAAGTGAACTAATTCGTCAGAGGATGAGTTCGCTCGGAACTAAAAAAAAGATATGACATTATGCGTGCCGCATGGTATCAAAAACACGGCGAAGATTGGGCGCGAAAGGGCGACAATTAAGGATCAATCTTGGGGTTGAGAAATGTAAATGTCTTTCAGAAAGAGTTGGCAGCTTGCTGCCCATAAAAAAAAGGGATGCGACATTATTGTAAAAAAAAGGGATGCGACATTATTGTAAAAAAAAGAAAAAGAAACGAAATCGTAACGCATGAATTGGAAATTTTGACATCTCACCAGGCGATATTTTAATTTACTGGTTCAGAGACTGGTTCTATGACATCGCGGGAGAAGTGCCGCGTATAATGTAAAACCGAATAAACACTCCATCTCATCGTGCATTATGTAAACAAAATAACCTTGCAATGAAAAAGGCATAACACATCGAGATTAATAATGACGGATTTTCGCACACCGCCGCTGGACAGGAGTGTTAAAGAGACATAAACGAGAGAGACAGTCTTTATAATACACGACTAGAGATATTCAATTCAACTAGACAGCTGATGCGCAGAATATTGAAATATCTTCAGATACTTAAACTCGGTACTGGAATTCTACAACTCCCGCCACAACTGGATATGGAACCCAGACTCTCTGCTTGGAAATACGCAGAACCAGAGTTGGGAACACGTCTGACTGTTGGGAGGGGAGATACACGACCCCAAGATGAAACTCAAAGAAGGAGAGGGAACTGTCTCAGGGCGATATTCGGAGCAGGAGACAACCACGGCGAAAACGAAATAGGGTCATAAGAACAATGCTACGGTTAAATAAAAGACAGATGTGCAGAGTTGGTTCAGCGAAAAGAGAGGAAAAGAAACCTCAATTAATTTCCGGAACGAAATTGCAAAACATCAGGCACTCCTTTACGCTCCGCGTCATGGTGGCAGCAGAGGAGGATGAGGAGGAAAATAAAAGGGAGAAAAGAGGAATTACAATGCACACAAACCGCTGAGATATTAAAAAAACAAAAGGAAAAAAAAATTGAAAGCGAATGGACACGTGAAGAAGGGGAGGAATGAGCTTTTGTTTGCGGGAGAGATATTGAGACCATAAATTACTCTCTTACATTTAACCCACAGTCGTCAAAAAAAAAGAATGAGAGAGTGCGAGCTGCAAAACGAGAAAACACGAAACCGAAATGAAGAGAAAAAATAATAATCGCAAAAATAACGACGCAGGAAAGGGAGTGGGGCCGAGAGAAATGTAAATGGAGGAAGAAACGCTGGGTGAAGGAGGGAGAATGAATAATATTGGCGACGGGAAGGTACTGATGAACCGAGTCACGTGACCCGGTCTTCAAAACGATTAATTTGTGATACGTTCTCGTAAGTGGATGAGAAGATCAAACGCGATGGGGATGAACGATATGATAGAAACACAATCGAAGGTTTGATGGAACGCTAGTTACCACAGTACACGGACCACAAGCCGGATTTAGGGGACTGACTTTTTTTTTGAGCAAAGAGACTATAAGTCATTTCTCTGCCCAAAAATAAGGCATTCCAGGACGACGATAGTTAACCGGTACCAATACAATGCAAATCCTTCTTTAGGTAATATGCTACACAAAAGCAAAACCTTAAAATACCAAAGTAAAATGAATACTTTTTTATTATACCACAGTATTTGCAGCAAAACACGAAGTACCTAAAAGCGAATTGCCGCAGCACAAACCAACTTATGCGGTGATTCAACAATCAGATTGGTTTGGATGCGCGAGGGTAGACCTCACCCAAGACTAAGTCACAGGCGTTTTAATTTCACTAACTGAGGGGGGATAATTTAATTGCCTGGACCATCACGCACTTCGAGTATTCTGCCAGACTGTGTTCGAAGTCTTTACCTGGAATTTGAATCCAGGAGCCTTCGACCAGCAGCCAAGCGGACTACCTACAAGGCTACCGTGCTCATCCAGAGGGGCAATCTGGAATATTGATAGATATCAATTTTCACTGCCTCGTGAAAGAATTTTAGAGCTTTTTCGCCAGGCTTAGAGCACTCTTCTGATTAAAACTATGATGAGTGCCGCATGCCTGGTGTGGAAGCACCCCGTGCCACATACCCTGGTGGTGGCTTTCACGGTGCCTCGTAGATGTAGAAGTCTAGAGCCAGGTTCAAACCTAAGGAGGTCACCTTTGGCAGGAGCAAGAATGCTCACTGCCCTTTAGCATCCAACGATTTGATCGGTGGACTTTTCTTATTTATAGGAAAATCCACCAAAATCGTCGGCACATTACTGACTGATGCCAGGTTTCGCTAGTAGTGGGCCCTGGTTGCTTCTATAGCGGCGAAGGGTACACCCCGTCCCTCCCTTCCAACCCTAATCTTATCCCAGAGGCGTCGTCGGGCTCCTATCGCGGCAGCGCCTCTTTCCTTCCTTTCCAAACTCCTCCCCGAGAGCGCGGGCGTATAAGTCTATGACTTGGTTCCCGGCCGGTGCGTTGTAACCCTCAGAGGAACCCCCTTGGGTCCTGATCTCATGTCCTTTAGCATCCTTCTACCGTCACCCCTGACCACGGTTTTTGGTCTACTGATATTGTTCACGCATAGGTGAATCACATTATCGACATCAATGTACAGCTTTCATTGAAACATGTCACGATGCATGCCGCAGGGATCTTTCACGGTTAGCTATAGGGATCACATAAGAACCACTCCTCCGAGTGAATGATCATTAAAGAACCGCTACGAATGACTGGGCTCATCACCATTCCGTCTGGAGCCAGGACGGATGATAAGTTTGAATTTCCGAGCAAGGAAGGCTTCCGCAAACAGATCCGAAAAATATCGACCAACTCCATTCACAAGAGAAGGTGGGGAAATTACGAGCGAAGCGAAGACAAAGAATCGAAAGAGTGATTGAAAGAGTATCTACACATTAGGGCAGTCGCAGTAGTAATGAAAGGGTAATTATCATACGGAGTAAAATTTAGATTTTGCGGAGAATACAGGCATACGGAAACAATTAATCAAGTGCCAAAAATGTATAAGGGATGGAAATCCCATCCCTTTTTACATCACTCGGTACGTCTCTTTTTCCGTCGCTGGCACCTTCTCCTCCTTCTATCCTTCGGCCAATCAGAACACACGGCCACGAACGGAAGCGATTCTAACGCCACGCTTGGCTTTCAATGGTATTTAATTTGAAGGAGGTGACCGACAGCGTAGGTCATTTGCGTCACGAGGGAATGGTGGAGAGAAACCCGGCGTCAGCATTAGCCTGCTCTTAACGAAAGGCACTAAGGGGACCACTGATTAACGTCCCATTCGACGGACGGAGTGTTGCGCTTGATATATACGCCGCATAGCATTCAAGCAGAGATCGGGCAGTCCCTGAAAATTCTCTACCACCGCCAGGATTTGAACCCCAGCCCACAGGATGGGAAGCCAACACTCTAGCCACCACACTAACCCGATCCCCTTTGCTTTCAATCGAATGACAATTGTAAAACACGGAAAGTGACGGAATAAGAGACGGAAAAAGGGACGGTAGGAATGACCATGTGTTTCGGAAAATGATGGCTCACTCTTTCGGTCCCCGAAAACCTATCGCTGGAGCTATAATTCTGAGGACGAAAAAAAAACAAGATCGTATGATTCGGGCTTTGGAACGACGGAACGTAATAGGGACCGGGGAGAGGATACAAAGGGAAGACAAGAAGCAAGTAGAGATGATAAGAGGAGGTCTCAGTGTGGTGGGTGGGAGTACTACTAGGGCAGACGGAGGAAGGGGCGGAGGAGACGTGGAACAGTTTAGCAGGGGGAAGAGGAGGAGGGAGAAGGAAGAAAAAAAGACGGGAGAGAGAGAGAGGAAGGAAGAGAGGGGAAGAAAATCAATACCCCGGGAGATAGGACGGTAAAAGGGGGACGGAAAATAGGGGGAAGGATTTTTAGGAATATGGGGGAGAGGCGGGAGAGGAGGAGGATAAAAAAATAACCTCATCAGATGATATTAAAAAAATGGACGGGGGAAGGGAGGGGAGAGGGCTCTGAAATACGCCACCAAAGAACGGACCTCTACGACGACCATGTCATATTATACTCAGTGCTGTAGTTGGGAACAAAATTTAGGTGGTACTCACCAAAAATTGCCAACAGCTGAACATATATTATATATCCGGCCGCGATTATAATATCAATAACTCCAATTCTTATATTAGTTCCAAGCTGTGCCACGAGATAACTCTGAACAACTAAATAATCTTTTCCGATTTTTCTTTTTGAAATCCATTGGACAGTTTACAGTAGGGCTATTTTTTACAGATTTAAAAAGGTAATAACCGGTACGCTTATAACGAGTTTGGATTTTAGGGGACAAGCCGTACTTGCCCAACTACAGCACTGATCATGTTCACTTTTGCGAAACTGATAACGGCTCATTTTTATTGTAAAATGTACAAGTTTGAAACAAACATTACATCTACCAAAGACGCACATGTATCATTGGCTCAAAATTTGGTCACAATTTAATGACAAGTTTCCGAGTAGTGCCTTGCATAATATGCGGCATGATTTGGATGGAGTTCTTTAGCTACTTTTAAAAAGCTAAAATTAGATAAAAGTAAGCATGAAAGTGATTATAAAACAAGAGTTGAGATAGAGCAATTTGGAGTTACTCTTGCACCGCAGTAATTGACAATATTAGCAAATCAAAAGGCAAAAAAATAAACAAAAATTGCGTTTAAATTAAACTTCATTTCACGTAAAATATTTTTGAGAGCATCATTTCTCACGAAAAGAAGACGTCATACATTTCATCCGAAGACTAAACTACTCCACTTACGACTGTTTTTTTCTACCTCATATCATCTAACAATAAAAACACCCACTCCTCCGAGGTACGAGCGTATATGAAGACGGTATGAGCAACACGAATGCCAGAAGAGCAAAGAAGCACTTCTCCCACTGACTAAGGGACGAGTAGAATTTTTTTACCGCCAAAATAAAGAAAAAAAAACATCGACAAAATGTAAAAACGTTGCACGTGGTCGTAGAGAATACGAATCTTTCTCCCAAACGCACTTCTTTGCGGACGTAAATTAAGAATCGAGCGAAATGGCCTGAGAATATGAGAATGAGACTTTCCCAAGGAGAACGGATATGCGGGCGGCGTGGAAGGAGGTGCGTGGACACGGCTGGGAAGTGTGGGCGAACGGAGAATAATACAAGGGAACGGACCGACATAGGAGGAGGATGAGGACTAAAGAAAATTAATTAAGGAAAGAGATAAGGAGGAAAGGGGACAATGAGGAGGCAAGAAAAGCTAGCGGGAAAGAGGGGAGGCGAGGGAAGGGGTGAGAGGGAGAGAGACGGGGAGGTGTATAATGTAACGGAAGGAAATGAGTAGCGCTGACCCGATAGCAGCTACTGCGATACAATACGATACCGATATCACGTAAATTTCCGAATAAAGTCAACTTTTTCCAGAGAGATATTGTGGAACACCATATCGAAATGTCATAGATATCGTTTCACAGCTTTCACCGCTCATAACACCTGTTTCACGTGTTGTGAGCTGTTAAGTAAAATTAGTGGTCAGTACGATATCTTTGTCTATCATTACTAGTCAATTTCCGAACTTAGGTCACACCAGGTTTTAAAATGATAACAATAATACGGCAACAAAAAAAACTATAATTTCTCGTCAGGTAAGCAATCACAGTTCGAGGATATGATTCTCAATTATACTCTACACACTGGGAAATAGAGTTGCAGAAACGAATCTGAAAGAATGAAAAGAACGCATGAAGAAATGGGAGGCTAAAAAAGCCAATAGTATATGATTGAGGGCGGAAATGAACTGAGAGAAACGTCCTCAATTTTTTTTTGGCAAGAAAACGGTGCCGGAAAATTGAATATAGCATTTTAAAACGACAAGAAAGAAAGCATAGCGGAAGGGACTGGAGAAAGCCAGGAGGTGAAGGAGAAAAAATATATGGGGAGATAA
Organism: Ischnura elegans; assembly: GCF_921293095.1. Taxonomy (NCBI): domain Eukaryota; kingdom Metazoa; phylum Arthropoda; class Insecta; order Odonata; family Coenagrionidae; genus Ischnura; species Ischnura elegans. Next base: position 57,505,814 of record NC_060253.1, read on the forward strand.
GTTCAAAGAGAAATGAATTCGTGGGATGGCGATCGAATATCTTAATCAGCACGAGTTGTAAAGGAAAAAATCCAAGGCATATATTTCGAAGAAAAGGAGGATAATTCACAAAAAATGACACGCAGGAAATCACAGAGAAACGACCCATAGAAAGCAGTCCGGCGAGAGAGGATGATTGGAAGGAAGAATTGAACAGATGCTCGGAAAAAGCTATAAATCAAATGAAATTGAACAATCGGTAAAGAAAATTCAGAGAGAATGAACAAATAACACTCATAGAACGAAATTATGTGATGCATGATGGAGAGGCAGAGTGAAAGCAGAAGTATGAAAGAAAATACTTTTTCAAAACGTAATCATGGGAAGCTGTTCAGCAAAAACAGATTTATTAGAAGTAATAACAACGCAGCACCTCACTCTGAATGGACCATATGGAAAGAACATCCTGTCAAAAAGATACATATGTAGTTTGACAAGATACGGGCTAGGAAAGTCTAAGAGAATTCATGACATTAGAAACGACGGTGACCCAACAGCTTAAAAGAAAATACTAGAATACGATATTAATCATGCAGATCGAATACAACGGATTTTATTGCCATTTTAATGAAATGTGAAAAAAAAGTTGAGGGAAATCATTTTGCAGGAGATGGCCACAGTGAAGCAGCATGGTTGACGCGTTTAGCATATATTCCCGATTTCAAAATAAATTATCAGTTTCTCTAGGGTATTTGAGTGATAAACACGCTGAATATTTTCCTTAATTTTATTAAAAATCAATGCTCGGGAATAATTCATCGCTCTTCATTTACGGCGCAAATTTAATTAATATTCGACAGACGAAATGCAATTAGCTAATAAAAAAATAATCAATTTATTCAACACCCCACAGTTTCAAGCTCAATTTGCGAAAAATGTGAGTTAGGACACACTTCAATCGGAGGAAAATTATTTTTCTCGTTTTCGATGCAGATTTAAAATTTTAATGAAATGACAAGCAAGTTTACAACTGTAGAAGTACGATTCGGACGATGAGTATATAGCGGGAAGAATATGAGAAAGGAGAGCAGTAAACGAAAATATTCTGCAAGGAGGTCAAGGGGAGAGAGAACCAGACAATGGAGGAAACGATGAGAGCCTACGAGAAATGAACAGGGCGGAAGACAATGGAATTGGCGAAGAAAGCGGGGCTAACAAGAGAAAACAACCGTTTGACGAGAGAGAATCGTTTTTTTATTTCAGAGACAAACAAACAGTATTTTGAGGCTACACAAGAAAGAAACGGTCACATCCAGAACATGGGAATTAAATAAAGAGAATTGAAACGAAACACGTAATGATGTCACTATATACAGCATGTATAATAGTGATTGGTCATATGTTCTCAAGTGATAGCCTCTCATCTGGAAGACCTTGGTTCAAGATTGAGATATATTCGCTAGAATAACATTACAGCAGAATTACTCGAATAATCCTATTTTTAGGGATGACAAACGAAATCCTTCTCGAGTCGCCTTCCGTACGTATGACTTGGTGTTATTTTTGGGATTATTCTTCCAATTTTTCTCTCAATTTTTTTTCCCAAGCTCTGTTGTCTCATCATAAGGCCTACAAACCGCGTTTTTCTTAAGTATACGATGCTGTAACTCTTTCCTTCTCCTAATCTACTTTAATTTGTTGCGAACTAAACTCGGCCTTTTTTTTGTTTCACTCCGTAGTTACGCCAACTTAAGTAGTGAAGATAAGCCCTAAAGTCACAAATATTTCACAGGATTTCCCCCTGATCATATCTCCTACATTTCTTCGGGATCCCACATGAAAATCTCCTCCATTTTCATCAACATGAGTATTCGGTAGAAACGAAAACATGCTGGAACAAAACACCAATGATTAGAAAAAAGTGGAAACAATGAGGAAAGTTTAGAAAGTGGTTTGAAACCGAAACGAAGGGGACAAAGAAAAACACGGAAGTTCCTCGGGAATGGGAGGATCTATACCGTTAATCGACAAAACGAACCCAGGGGTCTGGGAGGAGGACGAAGAAGGACCGCAAGCTGAATGTGGAGGAGAGATGGGTGGGCTAAAAGTAGTGGGATGCGAGGCAAAGGTGGGGAAGGGAAGATGGAAGAAGCTGAGATAGATAGGTAGACAGATAGGGGAGAGCCTGGGACGTAGGGGTGGAATTTTGGAGGGGGAAAGATGGATTGCTCCAAGGAGAGAGGGTGTGGGCGTGTAGGAGGGGGAAGGGTAGGGGAGAGCTCTCCTGGAAGAGAAGTAGGGGTGGGAAGAGGGGAGAGAAAAGGAGGATGATGAGGTAGAACAATACAAAAACCCTGCGAGAGATAAAAGCAGGGCAATGGAAGGCAAAGAGGAGGGAAAAATACCCCTTCGAACCGCACGACCCGACCACCCCTCTTCTGCCAAGGCTCTCATCTCCAAAGGGAACGGGGAAGGAGGGCAAGTTGTCGTATCCTGGGCCGGGATGGAATGGAGAAAAAAAATATCAGGGGAAGTGCAGCGGGGAGGGTGAACTTGGGAAGGGGTGGGGGAGGCATTTATATGAAATGGGAAGGGGGAGGGGTAGATGAGTGCAAGATGGATGAAGAGGCGGAAGAATACACGAGGAAAGTATACGCCGTGCGGATTGGTGCGGCTGCTTAAACTACCGGGTCTCTCCGGCTGGAGGTCCCGGGCTCATGACCCGGGACGGACGACCCAAATTCCCAAAGAGGAAAACTTGGTATAATATGAAGCGACATCATGGGATCCGTAGCGTAAGGTATGCATAACTGATATCCTTGAGAGCAGGTTTCCAATATTTAAACTGAACACACTTCGCGTTTAAAATAACAGAGTCATCATTATCGATACCTGATTATAAAACTGTGATCTGAAACGAGTATTGTAACCATATTGCTAAACATTGCTTCAACTATATTAAACGATTTAATTTTTGCGGAATAAACTACTTAATTGAAAGCATCTCATAAGTACACGGGTGAATAAATAGTTCCTTTTTTTAAACGCAAAATTCTCTCCAACTTTGGGACTATGCAAAATCCAGCAAGAAAAGAATAAAAAGTAAAGATGGATACAGAAATTCCGGCACATCTTACAGATGGAAAACTACTGAAACTATTTAAAACAGCACTACAATTAAGTGCAACCGTTAAAAGCTCCTCAGACTCAACGCTGCATCTGTTGCACAAATATATTTCATCTTATCAGAATCACATAGTCATTAGTTAAATAAGTGCTTCTCCAGAATTATTTTTAAAAATCGCTCAAATTTGCGAAGCAAAATGATCATTGCAACAAACAACACTGCGCATTCCACCCTTCGGGACTGAAATAATTCGTCGATATGGCAACCTGAGCGAACAGTTAGTTTTTCCCCTGACAAGCTCCTCCTCTTCATAACGTCATACGGACGACTTAAGCGATGGCGGATAATTTATGATAGGAATGGTTCGAGGAAAGGTGGAATTTTTCATTCGTTTTGACTCAGCGCACTCTCTGGCGACCCTCCTTCGACATAGTCGGGCGCATTCGCGAACGTGGGAGGAGGGAGGGTTAGTCTAGGCGAACTCCAGGGTCTAGGCGAGACTAGGGCGCCTAGGAAACGGCAGAGGAGGAGGAGCAGGGAAAGGTGGGAGATAATCAGCCGGTGCCTCCCGACCCTCTCAATCTTACCTCCATCTCATCTCTCTCCTCCCCTGACTAGGCACTCCCATTGCTGCCGTTCCCTGGCGTCTAGACAAGCGGGAACTAGGGTGGGGAGGCATAGGTGCGGAGATGGAATATGGGGAAGCCGCTGGAAAGGAGGATCGTTGCTCCTCCTCCTTGCCTCCTTTGCGAGATTATGAGAGAGAGAGAGAGCACTCTACCGCCCCCGCCCGGTACGTAAAGAAGACACGGGATTACACACTAGAAGCTGCAGCGGCGCTAGTGTAGAGATTGCAAAATTGAAGCGGTGGCCCTGCCCGTCATGAATGGTACAACTACTTTGAGGCGCATTGAACAATGATGCATTTCCATTCGATAGGGCATAATCATGAGTAAATTCATTCTATACATTAACACGTTGCGTATGAATCACGAAAACCTTAGTTTTTCTTGAGCCATGCTTTAGGGAGGATAACGAGAATTTTCGTTTTAACTGTTGATTACTTTCATTTAACATTTTAAAGCATATCGGAACTAGTCACATTAACAATGAAAAACATGTCGTTAACTCCACAATTTATTTCAAATTACTACCGGTTTCGGCGATTACGCCATTATCAAGTACTAACCACGGTGTGACTTTTACGGAGTCACCGGCAATTCAAAAATTATGAGAAAATTCCACCGAGAACAAAATTGTCTTTTTTTCCTTTGTGGAATTTTCACACGCACTTTTATTTCGCCAATTAAAATTAATTGCTAATGCTTTGTTCATATGGGCAACAATCATTACTAATGAAAATTTGCATAAGTTGTACACTCTTGGAATGTCTGCATATATTTCATGTTTTTAAATAATATAATGTTTTCGAAGTAGCTACTTTCACCTATTGGCATCACACAAACAAGGATTACTAACATTACATCTCAGTAAGTACAAAATATTCCACTGAAATTATTGAAAAATTAGAAGCAGTGGCACTAAAACCATAAGGAAGAAAAAGCCACAAGACACTCACAAACCTGATCACATTATTCGAAAAAAAAAAAAAAAAAAAGCAAATTTCTCTCGCCAACTTATTGCATTTTCCCGAGGATCGATAAGGATGGATGGGGGTAGAGCTCACCCCAGACTAAGCCGCAGACGTGTGTGCACTAATACATGGCGGTGCCATTCCCTAGGACACCTCTCGCTTTCCGGTTGCTTGATGCGAGGGTTCGAAGGCTCATCGGGGTGTATGCACCCGTTAGCCTCCGGTCAGAAGCAAAGCGCTGAACACACTAGGCTACCACGCTCGCCTCTAAAAAGGGCGGAAATCAGTCGCGTTGACTGTATTGGGGCAACCCCACTGTCTCAACGTCTGTTCACGTTGACCTCCGCGGCTAGACGACTCAAGAGAGAAGAAAAGGGGGCCAACGTACGAGGGGGAGTGGAGGGTCGGGTCGGAGTTCAACATCTCCTCGCGTGGGCGGTGGTCAGGGTCGCCCCGCCGCCGGCTGAGGAGTGGTCAGTTACGTGGACGCAGCGTTGGTTCGAGGGTGCTGGGATACAAGGCAGGCAAACGGACGAAAGAGAATCCACACGGAGTCTGCTGGTAGAGGGGCTTCCTCGGGGATCGAGGCCGTCTTCCTATTGCTTTTTAGCTTCAATGAGTATGATATCAAGCAGATATCTCCCATATCAATAAATTTCTTACCCAAGCCAACATACCTTTTGAAATTATAAACATAAATGAGTGTTTAATGTAATAATAAATAGTTATATAAAAGTAAATAATAAAAAAAGTAATATAATAGGTTACAAATGTTTGTACTTAAAAAAATTTCATTCAGAGATTTGATTGCAATTTCACATTCAGATGGATAAAATTATTCAGGTTCTGACTCATTCGTTCAATTTTCATTCAAATGCCAACTTTCCTGGATTGTTGAGTTTATATCACCTATTTCATTTCATATCATTTGCACCACTGATGTGTAATGGCGAATGGATATAAACCCAGCGTCGAAATTAGCTATCCTTAAACTAAACTTAAAAGGGGACCACGAATTAACACCTTATACGACGGACCGCGTACTATATCGAGAGTATACCGTCAAGTAAGACTCTGGATTCCATTGAAGAATCAACGACACCGATAGGATTTGGGCTTCACTCTTCACGTTGGGAACTCGAGTCGCAACTGAAAACCTACACATATCGACGACGCACCAGAGCTCGACAATTATAACAATTGTCGACGAATTAATGTTTTCATTAAACTTAAATGGTGGAAGTAATAGTTGCCGGATATGGTTAGGTATATCACCACCATAGACGTGCCAATAATTGCAACAGCTAAATATAAAATATATATAAATAATGACAACATTTTAACAAAAATCGAGTGTTATCATATTAATGCATATATCGTGGACAAAGAGGGAATGGAAGGGAGGATTACGGAATTTTTCTTAAACACTCCATGGAAATCTACCTTAATCGGTAGATTACTTTAATAATTATAACAATCGTGGACAGATTACGCCATGCGTCTGGTCGTGTAAAAATATCAGGGTTAATACCCGATGCAGGACTTTTTCATATGAAATTAAGAGTAAAAAACATTTGTAATATGTCAGAATACTCGACTATTTCAGTGAAATATCTCCACGTGAGGCTTCTACGTGGCCACCGAAGAGACTTAGCGATGACAAATATAATGACACAAGCAGAAAGATAATGCGACTCACATAAGATAAGAAAAAATTGATGTTTCTGTCCTTTCTATCGATGAGTGGAGAGGAGAGAATGATTCTGCAACCCAGAATCATTATTGGCAGGAGATGAGATAAGGGAGATTGAAATCGACCAATTCACTTACAGAAAAAAATCACAAAAAAGAGATGTACTACGGTCGCTCATAAGGCTCACTACACTGCACTAGCGCTGAAGAGAACAAAATCTATTCATAAGCCTAAGAGAAATTTTGTACCATGCTCTTTGTATGGCTTCATATGAAAAGAAATATTTTATGCGTTCTGCAAGTTTCCAGTTCCACGAAAAGGCATGAACACAAAAAAGTAGGTGGAATATAAAGAACATGGAAATATGTCGAGTAAGCAAACCATTGATAGTAATAAGATCCGAGAAAATAACATATTTGTCTGATATTCAATACATTCCATGCCAAATGGTGGAGCAACTATATTATGACATATCCCAATAAATTTGTATGATCATTAGTTATAACTTTTATCATACATACTCAGGTTTTGCCAGTCACGGCATCACCTGGAGGTCTTGAAAATGGTTCAACTTGCTAAAACTCTGTTATAGACAATCATTATTAATAAAAATTCATAAGAATGGTTTGACTCTATTCGCTAGCCTTTTCTTAGCGACGTATTTCTTTTATTTTTCATCCTTTACAATTTATGTAACTCACTCGGGACCGTCCCTTGCACTTCTTCCCTCCCACCTGTCCTCTTCGGTTGTTTTCATGGTATATACGGTGAAAAATATAAATGTAGAACATAAAATGGTATTGAATTATTTCAACACGAGATATATTTAGTAAATCACGCATATATTTTTATAAATGCAAATCGAAAACACGGAACGGGATTTTAAAAATATTCCTCCATTGCACGCAACGTTCCCAAACAGCACTGGAGAAAGAGTACTGGACGGAAAAAATAAAACGATGGTTTATAGCCGAAAGGAGTGTGGAAGAGAATATTGCAGCATGCAGTGCAGCCAACATTGCGGACGCGAAGATTGGAAAGGGGAGTGGTGTGAGGGGGGAGGGAAATGGAATGGAAGGAGAGATATGGAGGAGAAGGCGGAGTGAGGTGGGTGGGAGGGGGGGGGGCGGGGGAGGAAAACCTCATCTATCGAGCATTGCACCCTCTTCCCCAGGTCTCTCCTCCTTCGCAGGGCACCCGTCTCTTCGTGCCCAGCTGCATCTTTTGCACCCGCACACCTCTCGACGGATCTTTACTTCGCCCCGACTTCCACCCCCCGCCCCCTTTCGCCGGCACAACCTCCCGCACATACCACGGCATCATTCAAATGAAATACCTAAAAAAAGGACACTAGCTACAATCAGCAACTAACACTCTTTTAAGGAAAGAATGAGCACAGATGATCGAATCTTCTCGGGTTCGGCACCGGGTAAAGCTTTTTAAGGAAATTTCGATGAGAAACTCCCTCATCATCAGGGTTAAGTCTGGCTAGGCGGAGAAATGATAATATGTTAGTCTTAGCTCTGATGAATGAGTTGGGTTGTCTATTGTTCTCTATCCGACTGGTTAGTCTTAGCTTTGACGGCGATGAGGGAGTTTTTCCCATCGAAACGTTCGCCTTAAACAGCCTTACCTGTGCTACACCCGAAAAAATATTATTAATCGTATTCGCCGGGAAAGCCTACGATCTTTTATAATGAGCACATATTCTTATTTGTTGCTTGTTTTTTCCTTAATGAAGCAATATCACTAACTTTGTTTGAAAAGAGTGAACAGCATCAGGAATATCTGATGAAATACAAAGTTCACGTCGTTAAAAAATGCATTGTTGCAAGATATCAATATCATCGTAGGTATTTTAACGGTTAAGTTAGGTTTTCATGGTAAATTTAGATATTTACCAGGGCCTGTTCCCCTTACGGAGCTGAATTTCATTTTTCAGAAACGTTTTGGACATAACGCCAATTATTCTTCAATCCAGTATTCTTTCCTCTGTTAAGGTTTTCAGCATCCCTTCTTCCGTAAGTACACGCTACAATCATACCTTGTGCTTCCTTTTTCCCTCGAGAAGACTTCTTTAGATGACAAATCATCGAGATGACCCAGTCTTGAGACCAGACAGAGGCAGATATGTCTCGGAGGATAATAGACAATTGACCCGTGAGCTACGATTTATGTTTCATTCTATACCTCACATATTATCGTTAGGGGTTACTTGGTTTGGATTACATGACCATGATCTATCAAGCGATATTTATTTTTTATGATTATTTATTATAAACCCACTTATTTCTCTTGATATAGACATGGATACAATTTCACCCCTCAGAAAGTATTTCCTTAATTAAATGAAGATTTATGAATGCTCATCGAATTAGAAAATGAAAAGCACTTCATTGAGGTTCAAAATAAATGAGATTCTCTAGTTGAAGTATTATTTCTCAACACACAGCATGAAAATTTTACATAGCTGTTAGAAGGATGGAACTCATTACGGAAATTTGTCAGTTGCTTATCGTGTTCTAATTGGTCATTATCCGTACCCTTTTGCTCGGGTAATCGCTATTACTCTCGAATGCGTTTTTTTTATAAATGCGTTGTTTCACCATGCTCTAAATTTTCGACAGCAGTCTTAGACGGAGTGAAGTTGAAGCGACAAGTTACATGCTCAAGGTACACACATGTCCCAAGCAAATGCAAACGTGGCATCAGATACGATCGGAGCGCCGTTAATTAGAAACTGTTCCTGGAGACTAGACAAAGAGTGGAAGCACTATTAATGGCGATGAGGCAAAGATACAGCTGGCGCGCAGCGACTTGGCAAGGCATTTCTCCACTTCCCTTTGGCACGTGGTCCATTGAAAGGTTTTCTGGAGTCAATTCGCTCTGGCATTTAACCCGCAGGATCAAGGAAATGCACCAAAATTCGTAACAGATACCCCTGTAGGCTGAAGACGTCAGAGTCACAACTGCAATAAGAATTCCATTTCAATAGAGTGCTAGAATTTTCGCCGGAGAGATGAAGTTTACCGACAGCCATACCAGACTCCAAGCAAGCCATTCTTAAAATGTTTTCTCGTGTCCCACAGCGTTTAATATTCATTTGCATATTAAGGCATTAAGTTGAAGGTAAACTTAACCAACAACTGGACGCAATGGATAAGTGAAGATTAGGGTTAATTTTTACACACATAGATTTAGAATTAATAATAAAAAAAGCCACGTGGACATTGATTTCTCGATCTAATTTTAGTGCATCTTTTCCAATTCGTCGGGCACATCTTAATAGTAGGCGCTGATTATTAGTGGTTGGCGACAAAATAAAATCACATATTTTATTGGCCAACACAGGTACCCCAAGGCTACCGGAGAGCATTACATAGAAATGACAGGACAAAAAAACATGAAGTGACCTCCAATCTCCTCAATATTCAATAACGTCGTACGCAGATTTCAGGCTTCGTAACTGACACTGCAAAGGCCTGAAAGGCAATAAAGAGCCAAGCTTACGCCAAAGTCAGTTAGAAGACAATTTATCAATTTAACTATCATTAGAAATTGTTTTGAACCAAAATCGTCGAAAATTGAGAAGCGAAATGCGACTATTGAACACCCTTAGGTTGGCGGGAAGTTATAGCGATGTTCCGTGAACCATGGAGGTTACTCAGTCGACACCAATCGCTAAGTTAACACTACAGAGACTTTTAAGTAATCTTCTAAAGCCAATTGTTGACGACAGATAACTCTAATCTTCGGTCAACGGAAGATAACACTCAAGTGGAGCGACGATTTGGAGGGAATGTGGTTGCTATCCACCAATGGCACACATCAAAACTATACTACAGAAATGATACTTTATACGGTTGGAAAGTTGTAAGTAGGCTACACAAATAGATAAAAATGACTATATACACCAAAAAGGAAGTCCTTTGAAGACGCTATCAATGAAAACAATTTGACACTTTCACACATTTTTCTGCGAAGTATTACTGATATGATGAACGATTAGTAATTTCACTTCTAATGGAGAGGGTACTTTTTTGCGGTGCGATTAGTTGCAACATTATGGAATAGACCTTGGGATCCATTAAATGATTTATCGGGTATTAAACATCTGATCGTTACACTGAAGCAATGAAGGGAGTACTATCAAAAAATAAATTGAATAGCAAACGTACTAAAGTTTTCCCCAACGCTTCTGTCCTTCTTTTGATTTTTCCTTCCTACGACTTCTACTTTGATGAATCCACTACGATGCCAGTATTCACATCGATCAATCCATCATAAGGCTAATTCAAAATCTTTCTATTCAACATAGAAATTCCTATGGACCAAAAAAATGGCGACGACAATATTAATCTTAACGCAAAGGTACAAAGATTTTTCCTTTACGCTACCATTCTTACGTACATATGGAATCGTTTCAGGCTTGACGTGGTGGTAATGCGATATGTCGATGATAAAAATATAAACAACTAATGGTAACTTCCACACTTTAATGCATTATTCCACTACCGACCATGGTTTGAACACTCTTATGTCATTTTCAAGGCAAAAAAGTTGAAATAGAGTGAAATGACAAAGAGGGTCGAAACCATGGTCGGCAGTGTAGTAATTTATTAAACTGTAAAAATCACCATTTGTTGCTTATATTTATTATGGATCCATTTTAATGATTTTTCCTTTCTTCGGCTATCTCCCTATGAATGTATCAATCAATAAATCCTCTAACTACGTCGATCAATCGCCGACATCATTAAAAACTCCCTTCATTTATCAAGACTATATCTGGCAATCGATTGACATAAATATACATGCAAAAACACGTTCCAGGACAATATTCTCCAGAAAATACAAACCTGGATCTTATGCGTATAACTGTGGCTTCTCACGACTACTACATATAGGTGGAGATTCAGCATCAGAAGTTAACTATTTTGGTGTTAGTGCTGTCAAGTTAAAAGGCTGTTTTACAAGGGGCACGGAAATGCGCACGTTAGAACTGCATTAATTTCTAAAATGAAATTAGAACGGGCTATTTTGCCATCTCACGTCCACGCATTCTCGCACGTGTTCTAGCAATTCACCACTTTACACGACGCAAGTTTGACTGCGCCTTCGTACACACGTCAGATTGTGCAAGTACGTGCTCCGTGTAAAACGGCCTTAAGAGTAAAATTCGTAAATTATAGACTTCATGTTGATTTGGTGACTGTTTATTTAATCTACCAAATTATTTTAGTATTGTTTGATATGATTTTTACTTATATTAACTATTTAATGCTTGTTTAGCTCAGCTTTTTTATTTTCTTGTGTCCTTCCTTAAGTTAATGGATATATTCGTATTTTGCATTTATTAAATTTTTCTTAAATTAATATGTTGTTTTGCAATTCCTTGATATGTTGACAATAAATGAATTATTTAGTTAACTAATGGAGATAGATTTTTGCAGGGTGTGGCAAGGGTTGTCTGCAGTCTAGGAAAAAAATAACGATCCAAAAATTCCCCTTTCTTCCATCCAGACACATCCCTCACTTTACCTCGTTCCCCTCCCACCGACACCAACGGGGTTGATAAATAGGTGGCATAAGGAGGGGAACGGGAAAGAATGGCGCAGCTCCGGAGAAAGACCATTTGAGAGCACCTTGAGAAATGGTGAGGAGCGTTTCTCGGATGGTGGAAAAGGAAAGAGAATCGGAGATATATATATATATATGAAAGAGAAGGATATTATTCCACCATATTCCTTCACCCTATTCCAACTCCTGCCCTCTTCCTCCGGTCTCATATCCCTCCGCTCAAACACTATCAGTTAAATTTGTTCATTCGGGGTAAACTGTAGGACTAAATAATGTTTAAAAATGTTCGTTAATAACAACAAAATATAAGCTGTAAAATACGCGAAAGCCATTTTTATATCTTCATTTATTTTTGCAACTTATTGTGGAAGATAATTGTAGTAGTACTTAGTAGTTTTCCCTAGTTTTACAAAGTAGTTTTCTTCGTAGTTTTACGAAGTTTATGAAGTTGACAAAACGGCTAATTTTACGGTGTACGAAGTCATTTATTGCACTTGCGTGTCTACACTTTTGACTTTGTCATAAAACAAAAAAATAAAGATTACAAATAAAATTTTCTTTAAACTGATGAATTATTCATTATTTAAGCATGCACATAAGACCAGGTATAAATTAGCAAAGTGCAGCGGCTCATCATTTTGATGCCTACATGTAGTACATGTAGGCATCTCCATTCTGCACAGATCCATTCCACCCACAACAGTGGCGGATCCAGAGAGGGTCACGAGTAGGAGTGGTCAGAGCTTCCCCGTGGGGTATGTAATTTACACTTGATAACATGGTAATTTTGTTCGATTGCCGATTATGTACAGGAAAGGAGACCCTCCAGAGGGAGGAGAGATATATGTTTGTTATAAAAACTTAATTATTTGGAAAATTAGTTCTTAAAGTGTTGTTACCAGCCTCGAAATTATCAAAATTTTCGCATACTCCCGGGCTCTCGCTACTGCTGGGAGGTTACCTAGAATCAGAACGGAAGCAGAAGCTACTGTAACGGCACGCCTGGGATTTCATTGAATGACAGTTGCACAGATCCATTCCACCCACAACAGTGGCGGATCCAGAGAGGGTCACGAGTAGGAGTGGTCAGAGCTTCCCCGTGGGGTATGTAATTTACACTTGATAACATGGTAATTTTGTTCGATTGCCGATTATGTACAGGAAAGGAGACCCTCCAGAGGGAGGAGAGATATATGTTTGTTATAAAAACTTAATTATTTGGAAAATTAGTTCTTAAAGTGTTGTTACCAGCCTCGAAATTATCAAAATTTTCGCATACTCCCGGGCTCTCGCTACTGCTGGGAGGTTACCTAGAATCAGAACGGAAGCAGAAGCTACTGTAACGGCACGCCTGGGATTTCATTGAATGACAGTTGCACGGAAGCGACGGAATTAGCGATGGAAAAGGGGGCGGTGGGAATAATCGTGAGATTCAGAAAATGATGGGCCGAACGATCACTCTTTTGGTCCCTATCGCTGGAGATGTCATTCAGAGGGATGGAAAAAATGATCGTGTGATTCAGACATAAATCTAGCAAGTAGCCTCCGACTCTACATATTCATAACTTACTCACCACAAAAAAGGCTTGAAAAAATGAAATAATCGTAAGAATAGCCGGAATTGAAGAAAAAACCTGGCAGACGCAAAGTGAAGGCTGGCAATTGCATGATTCAGATGAGGATTGAAGTTCCCGGTGAGATCCAAGCAAGTTCCCAAGAAGACCCTCGATTCGCTACCCCTCCCACTTCTTCTCATTCCTCCTCCTCCCTCTCCATCCTCTTTCATCATCCAACCCATTTCCACCCATCCCTTGCCCCTTCCTTCAATGCACCCGCACGGCCTCCAACTCCGCTATTCCTTCCCTTTTGTTCTCTCCTTGGTGAGCTTTGCAGGAGGAACTCGTCATCATCATCATCATCATCTACACTGCTTACCCCACTCCCGTAGCCCCAGACACCGTTGCCACCTCTCCGCAAAAAGGCCTCGTTTTCACTCATTTCCTCCTCTCTGTATTTCGTTCGTTTATTCGCTTCTCCCCCACTTGCTTATTCTCTTCCCTACTTATTCACTCCCGCGAAAGGCACCTTCACACAGTGGCGTAGCCAGGGGGCCGGGGTTCCGGACCCCCCCCCCCTCCCCGAAACATAAAACACAATTATTTTCCTTCATAATAGAAAACAAAATATTGAAGAAATCATGAATTTAACAAATTTTTTTAACACATGAAGTTCTTCGATTATGAAAAGTGTTAAAATTTGTTTAGGCCCTCAACTTAGCACCCTGTTTTTTTTTAACCCTTTTTCCCCCTGGTTTTGGACTCTGCCCCCCCCCTCCCTCCGAACAAAATTCCTGGCTACGCCACTGCCTTCACACCCACAAAAAGGCAAATTCATAAAAAATAAGTGTAAGAATTAACTACTCAATTAAGTAAACACTGCAATAAAGTATTTAATTATAATTAAATATTTTATTACAGGAAATAGATCGATACATTTAAGAAGTATTTTTTCCGCGTACAATAAGGGACCAGAATACCAGCGATAGTTTAGTTTGACTCGGAATAGGTAAAAAAGTAGCTCTAGGATAGCTAGACACGGATTCGGTAAAATAGGCTCAGCATGTATGATTGATATCTTTACTCTCGCCATTTGATTTAATGCTTGGCCAAGCTCGTTTACATTATCTCACATTCCTCATTCAAAAGAAGTCAGAAAGGTAACTTAACCGATATTCACCACAGCTACCCCTGATGTTTGGCATATTTTTTACCTCGCGGTACATTACTCGCGAGGGATACCCAGATCAAACCAGATGATGACATGAACCGGTGTGAAAATATGTGAGACCAAATTCTCAAACGATCCACGGGTTAAGGCATTGCTCCTGTCACACTCCACGCCCATTAAACCATTACCCAACGCCCATAACCAGATATTCAAGTCCCCACTCTGAAGCGACGACGAGTTATATACTTGGCGGCAAGAGTAAATAAAACAAAATGATAGGGGAAGCAAAAGGAAAATTTCATCAATAATCCCTTCCCCTCTTTCCTGAAGAGCAAATGAGAAGACACAATTTCTTACACCTAGAACTGAGCGATATTGAAAATTCAATATCAGAATAGGAATATTTAATAATACCTATAATAAGCGTTAACTACCACTAATTAGGAACGTGAATATCTTCTTAGTGGGGCCTATTTAATATCACGATATAATACATTGTGATATATCACTCGATAAAATCGCCTACGGATACAAGAATATTTTATCAGGGAGGCAATTATTTATCGGGTAACATACATGAGACCCGATAATTTCATTCTAGCTATCGGGCGATATGTCACGATATTATTATCCTGCGCGATACTTGGATGTTTACTATCGGGCGATATATAACACTTTTTATTGTAAAACCATACATTGCCAACGGTAGAAACTCGATGTTGGATTCCCGATATATTATATTTAAATATCGAATTCAAGATATATATAAATATCGTGATATTTTCCGGTATATATCGCCCAGGCAATTTCAAACGTCCTTCCACTACTTCCAGTACACAACGAGCAGCATCTTTCAGTGTTAAGTTTTATATTACGCGTCACCCCAGAGGAGGAGAAGAAATGAGGAAGAATTTCTGGGGAGCGCTGCAAAGCCTTCCCCTCAAAACCCCCTCTTCTCCATACCTTCTCACGCATACCCTCCTCCCCACCCGCGCTCTTATGAGATTGTCGTCTCCTTCATATCCCAACGCCACGCCGACGGTGTGTTCAGCTACGTCGCTGCTGCATTCTTGCCTTCGCCGGTCTGGCCTTCTCCCATCCGTGCCTTCTTCCCTCCCCGCCCGCGATTCCACTCTAGCCCAGACGCGGTAAGGCAAACCAGGTACGTACTGGGTAGGAGAGGCAGTCGGGAGGAATACGCATAGCAGCCATCCCATCAACTAACTCTCCCACCACCGCAGTACAGATCTGAGAGGTTACATCCACGCCGCAGGTGCCAAAAAAATCGATCATTTTTAATTAACTCCCTGAATGATTGATTGGATACTCAAATGATTAGTTCAAATCATTACCTCAGTATCTAATCACTAAATATGTGAGTAGCCGAATGATTATACCAGTACTAAGAGGATTAAAAAGAGAATTGAATGATTACATCATTAATGTGGAATGAATACGCAGGAAAATATCAGGGCCACGGTGGCGGCGGGGTACAGTTTTCGCCTACCATATAAGAGGTCGCGGGTTCTAGTCCTGCCTGTGTAGGTTGTCCCTATCCAGGGCACGGTTATTCGTGCACGTGTAATTGTTTAATTTGCTGAACACCCCGATGTAAAATACGCTATATGTGTTGAATTCGGTGGTATGGGAATAAATGAAATAAAAAGCAACCGGGTACTCGGATTTCGCAGTGAATAGGAGACGCTGAAATGGATATACCGGCAAGTACCCGCAAACCTCAATGCATGCATGAGACTGGAACCCGGTTTCTATGGAATTCGTCAGGGTATTCATAAGAATCATTTGGGAACTAATTGAATCATTTAAGTACTCATTTTTCATTCGAGTACTCAAATGATAACGAGCTATTACTTTTGGTACAACCAAACCGTGGAGGCACTATGTTCCCACTCCTGTCAGCAACCGAGCTCGTACCGGTGAGCGGATTGCATAGCTTTCGGATAGCGATGGTCTCAGCCATCACCACTTGTAGCCCAGAAAACCTCACACTGAAACACCATGTGCAGAAAGGGTTCACGGGTTCTCCACCGGATAACTAGCTATAAGTCTCACGACGTTTTGAAGAACGACTTTTTCGTCATCCACAGGAGAACTTCTGAATGATACGTAGGGAGACCTGGGGGTCTATTCTCTAACTCGAAGCGCGGTAGCTTTCTGGTGGAAAGATGCTTAATTAAGCTACTTGCTCCCACTTGTATTCTCTAACGCTGAAGCTCCGGCGAAGGAGCTAGCAGAAGCTACCGGTAGCTTATTAGGCTCCTAACCTTATTCTCTAAGGGCTGTGAAGCTACTTCCGTAGCTTCAAACTAGCTACCACGGTAGCTTCGCGAAGCGCGCCCTCGGGTCCCCGCGCTTCAGCTATCTACCATCAAAATACATAGGAAATTCATATGAACCGCCGTGAACCAAGTGGCGCATGTCGCTAATCTTTTGTTCTATCCCAGCAGTATTTTCCTTGGCACGGCTAGCGATGGAGTGGTGAAGAAGAACAGTGTTGACTATTTTTGTTGTTTTCCGTAATTATTTTCTTTAATGAGGTCGGAAATGCTGCGTAAATTGTTTGAAGCCTTCAATTAATGTATTCTTAACAAAGTATTGGGCATGAGTGACAAATTTTGTGACTAAACATGTATGTTTCGGAGTGAACTATCGATCGCGTTAACTAGTTGATTTGATTATTTGGACAAGAAAAATGCTGCTTTTAATCATTTTATTTCACTGAAATCTTATTTTGCATGAAGTCAACTAGTGAGAAGACAAAACTCGGGTACAGTAGTGATTATTATTGAAGTTGCGAGAGATAGTGTGTTGTAGTGACGGTACAAATTGTTGCGTGGAAATCATTACTAATGCCAATGTATCCACTGCACAGAGATGGATGTCTTATTTTTGCAAGTGTCTATATATTTGGGAAAAACTTTAGCGTGCTTTCTCAGCAACGATCTTTGTTGTGAAGTGATTGTGTGAAGAGAGTTTAGTGTTACATATACGCAGACCGTGGAGAGGTAGATATTATTGTGTTATAATGCTATGTAAGGTGTTTCATCATAGTTATTAATAAATTTCTTGCTCTTCCAATGAATAAATGTGTTCATGATTTCATTCTGCTTTCATTTGTGTGTCTTTGGCCGTATATACGCATTTAATTTCAGTGCCGGTAGTTAAGGTTTTGTATTTGCTTTGAATTTTGAAAAAGTGTAGCCATCGATATTCCATAAGACCACGGAGGAAGTCATCACAGAAACAATAATATTATATGACTAATGTTGAGAGAAGGAACTACGTAGGTTAGTTTTTCGTAATGATGGTCAAGTTATAATGAATCGCCCTCGCTTGCAATACTGCAAGGTTGGCGGTTGGAATGTAATACTGATTCATAAAACCATTTAAATATTACTTTTGTCGTCGTGGGAACGGCACGACAGTAGAGTTTTGTATAAATATCGTTTGAAGCTTATTGTGATCCTAAAATGATTGCTTAGGCCAATCTGAGCGAAATGACGTAACTTTCAAACATAATTATCTCCACCTTCCCATAAACTTTGTTGAAGATATTCCCGAAATAATATATACTTATCGTATACACATGTAATTGCGATATTCTTTCGCAGTGCAAGAAGGAACAATCTCTGCACAGGAAAAGTTGGTCATCAAAATTTTTGTATCAAACATGTAGAAGCATGAGGAGCGATGAGTGAAACGTTCTCGGGAATTATAACGACTATGTCATTGCATTGGTTTTATGTGTTTGTAGTTTACTAACATTTTGTCTTCACTATATTTACATGACCTACTGGTTATGATTATCATTCGTGACATAAACTGCTATATCGATCGAAACTATATTGAATTGATATAAATGCCGCATAGCCTGATATAATTATTTCCACGTATTTCTATAATAATGAAAACTAAAGGCACTCAGCATTTCGTAATTTACAAAGTACATTAATTTCCACTTCAGAAAAGGTCAGCCGAGAACGACTAATTATGATTTTCCCGCAGGCAACAAAATGAAACGAGCGATTTCATTGGCTCTAACAATAAAAACTGAGTTCGCACGAAATATTTCTCATACCCCATATCCGGTCCGAGAAAGCTACCAGAAATTCTCGGTCTGAATTAGCTACTCCCCAGTTAGGGAATAAGGTTGGTAGCCAATTCTGGTAGCAAGTTCGAAGCTACCATAACGGGAGCTTCGAGTTAGAGAATAGACCCCCTGGAGCATATTATCAGTTGGAGAACCCGAGAATCCATTCTGCACCTGATACACTGGGGAAATCTAACATCAGATCTTACATTTGGAACACCTTGGCTTCGTTATCCACGCGCCAAGCATAATGCGAAATTTTTGCATGGTATATTTGCTTTTAATAGTGGCTCGCGGCTAGAATGTGGTTGAGTCGTTTGACAATATTGTACATTCTAAAATACGGTCTTGGTGGCGTCGGGGTAAAGTCCTGCCAAACAAGAGGTCACGGTTTCGAGACCCGCCTTGCTAAGTTTCTCCTATCCGGGGCATGGTTGTTCGTGCGCGTGCAAATGTTATCTTGCTGAAAACTCCGAAGTGAAAGGCCAATGTTTGCTGTTTTCGGTAGTGTGGGAATAAATAATAAAATATATAAATTGTCCTTTGGCCAGAGGCGTAGCGAGGGGGAGGGCTGGGGGGTACGGACCCCCCCGAAATGTAAAATATATCTACTTTGCTTTATAAATGAAAATAAAATACTGAAAAATCACAAATTTACAAAAGATTTATTTGAAAAATAAAGTTTTTTCGATTACTAAAAGTGTTAAAATTAGTTAAAAACCCTCTAATTACTACTCTTTTTTTAAATTTCCCCCTTGGTTTTGTATCCCCCCGAACAAATTCCTGGCAACCCCACTGCCTTGGCCCTTAGCTATTTGTTCGCTGTCATACCCCCTCTTTGCCGTGACTCTAGCCTCCCTCCCAGCACGGGAAAAGACAGTAGAAAAGACTGCGCGACTCAAAGTTAATACCGTATATTCTCATGTACCACGCGTCCTCGTGCAAGACTCGCACCGAGTTGAAACCATGGTCGGAAGTTGAGTTTTGAATTAAAGTGTGGAAATTACCATTAGTAGTTTTATCAAGGCTTCATGTAGTCAGTGGCGGATACAGATGGGGGGCGCAGGACCCCCCTTGCGGGCCCGCTCATATTGCCAAACATTGCAGAACCACAATTATAACTTTTTTATACCATAACTTAGCATTGCCTTGTATATGTATGTCATAAATTTAATTAAAATTTTGATTATTTTTAATTAGGATTTCAATCAAACTTGATTATTTTTTATTAGGATAAAATTAAAGGTAACTCAAGATATCTTTTGCGCTCCCCTCGAGTTTTTTCTGTATCCGCTACTGCATGTAGTGTTCATTCCTTGGACGGGAGATCGGTTCTCTGCGATCTGGCTATAACACCAACTCCTTCGTCCTTCCTTCGACTCCGGTCCCGTCTCTCCGCCGTGTATTCATATATTTTCCGCGCGGAGTCTCGGCGATTAGCGGAGCAAACTCCCCTTTTGAGAGAGAGGGGACAGCGTTGCAGGAGCAAGGCGGGGGAGTTGATATTATATGAAACGAGGACGGCATGAAGGGTAGATTCCGATTCGAGGAAGGGAAGAGACGGAGAGAGGCATATCGGGCGATGCACGAGAGAAGGCACGCGAGGAATGACGAGGTTTCGGGAGGTAAGCCTGTTGATGATGAATTCTCCTCCGTTTGAGAATTGGATCTAAATCATTTGATCTCGCCTGGATTATAATAATATTATAATACATAGTACTCGCCTAATAAGAAAATTGCACTCGGTAGCGTTCACTAGCGACGCTAAATAATTCATAGATTATAATAATATTATAGTAAATAGTACTCGCCTAATAAGAAAATTGCACTCGGTAACGTCCACTTGCGATGCTATATGATTAATAGATGATAATAATGCTATAGTAAATAGTACTCGCTTAATAAGAAAACTGCACACAGTAATGTTCACTTGCGATACTAAATAAGAAGAGACCGGGTTCAGTAGTACACATAACATCTAAAATTGTTAACTAAGTGAAGAAACCCTGGTTCCAGCTTCATTCTAACTCCTCTAGATAATTACTGATGGCTCCTGGTTTAACTAAGTATATTAAACATTTACACATTAAAAAATAAGATTGGACTAGGTTCAGTGGTACACATAGCATCTAAAGTTGTTGACTCTGTTAAAAGACCCGGGTTCCAGCTAATTCAATCTCCCCTAGATCATTACTGATGATTCCTGGTTTATTCCTGGTCATATTCTGTAATATTCACTTGCGATTTTAAATGAGAAAGGATCGGGTTTAGTGGTACACATAACATCTAATGTTGTTAACTATGTAACGAAACCCAGGTCGTGACCATTAAAAATTAGGGTACGTTACAAACTGTGATCCTTTAAAAATTCACCAGTTTCGACGGGCGACTTGCTCTTATTTCTGATAGTCAAGTAATTATACGACGGAAAGAAATAAAAATACTGGCATCATCATACAATTACTCAATTTAATTCTCTCACAACCGGTTTCGACGTCATTAGATCAATGCCAAGCATTTCTCAACAAGCAAAAAAACAAGATATCAATTGATACTGTTGTGAGGACGTCGTTCCCTCTTCTGCAAGAATTAAAAATAAGCGATTTGAAAAAATGCCACTTTCATTTAAATATTAAACATATCACTACATATACTAAGCTCCGCATGAAGTGCAAATATAATCACGCCAAATAGATTACTTACCCTAATCATCAGGGCGCCCTTCTAGATAGATTGAGCGGAAAAGTAATAAAAATATTCAAGCTAGGAATAAACCTTATCAAAAACATATTATGTATTATGTCAAAGGAGTAAAACGGTATAATTCTCAAAAATAGAGATATTCAACATTAAAGTGGATTCATGCTTCGCGAGATTCCCACTAGGTGATCTGTTCTCTCAGAGCCGACGTATCAACGGCTAACTCTGCCATCATCCTCCCGGCGTTGAGAGCTGGGTCAAGATTTGCCCGCATTTATATATCTTCCGGACGTGCGTAGGGTCATTTCTGATTGGCTGACGTCGATCTCCGCGGTCAAGTCTTGACCCAGCACTCAACGCTCCGAGGAAGATGGCAGAGTTAGCCATTGAAACGTTGGCCCTGATAGAACAGGTCACCTGGAGGGAATCCAGCGAAGCATTCATCCAGATCGCTTGCTAGGAAAGCGCCAAGTCTTAAACGTTCAACATTAGTATTTAAACGGTTGGTACCACTCTCAGAAAACTGACAACCATGGTCGACGAAAAAAGTAAAGGACATGAAAGGCAAGCATGCGAGGAGAGGCTATGATGACGACGAGGTCAAAAGGAAACCAATAAGAAGGGAAACCTGTAGTAAGGAAGGGAAGAGCAACACGCAATGAACATTCTTTCCGTCGGGAGGAGGTAATGGCGAAGCTGGAGGGCACGTCCTTCGTCACAAGCAGGCCGGAGCAATTATAATGACCACAATACAGAGACGATATAAACCCCAGTGCACATACGAGGTAGAAAATAAGCTTAGCTTCTGCGCTGACATGATTAATATAACTTTCAATTAACGTAACCGCTTTAACTCCATAGTGCTGGGCTGCATAGTACTGTATAGATTATATCATGAACGACAATTAGCGCGCTTCCATTATTTTACTGTAGGTAATACCCCACATTTCATAAGGTTGAAGTGAAATTTAGATTGCAGTATAGCGTGTCCAACAAAGAAAAAAATCAACGGTTGAAGGGCAGCGTGATATTTTTAAATATCAAGTACAGAATACTTCCATTTCACCAAATCTGCCTGAAAAATTTCGTCAAACATCTCAGAAAAGAGCCACTGAGAAATATTAAACCAGAGATTTGAACGCCTAATTAACAATTGGTATGAGGAAAAAAGACGACAGCTTAACAATAATTCACAGAAATTGTTCAATATTCTCCGATTGAATGATATACGTGGAGTTTTCGTAGGATTTAAACCACTTCCCCTTATTTCGATTAATAAGGCATTTCATTTCACCTATTAGACACAGAATCGAAAGCTCAGCAGCAAGAAATTAATTTTGAACAAATGACGCTTATGGTAACACCTATCCGGACACATGCTAACAACTATATTCTGCAACAATAAATTAGCAACGTGCATATGATCCTACCCTGAAATGAAATCAGTTGATGTAATGATAAGGCCAAATCTATAATACCACGGCAGGGCCCCATGACTGAGTGGAAACTAAGGTTCAAACGAATCAATAGATTTTTTTAAACAATTACTATATAAAGCATACCTGCAATGCACTAATAGCGAGTGTAAAGAAATAACACTAAGTATGTATCACACAAGTTCCAAAATTCTCTTTTTGAACCTAAATACTTGGCGAGGAACACTGTCAAGGATGCGCGAACGAATCAGGGGGAAGTGTAGCATTCTTTAGAGCAACTGAATGCGCATTAAAATGCACGATAGGAGGCTACAGCACGGCCTATGGGGAAAATGCATCAAGACGTCACCTTCGATCGATCTCGAAGCGAACGCAGCAAAAAAGAGGCTGACATCGTCCGCGAAGGACTTGTTTACGTCGGTTGCTGTCTCCCCTTCTCTCTCCGCGCAATCCAAGAGGAATATCACTAACACGAAGAGGGACGTGAAAGAGAGAGGCGAGGACGACGTGCATATAATAAGCGTTGGAAGGGAGGGGGAGAATAGGGGAAGGTGCGAGAAGAGAATGGCGGGAATCGTGAAGGACGAGTGTGGAGAGAGACGGATGGGATGGGAAATGGAGGGATATAACAAGATGATGCATCTCGACTCGTCGCTCTCAAGGCACTGAAAGATAAAAGAAGCTCACATCGGTATTACCAAAGGGAGTGCATGGAGGAGGCCCAATTCCATCCCAAATAAGGCTGATTTCTGTTGCCACTTCGGTTGCATTTTAATTGGTTTTCAAAAATGTCGGCGGCACGGTGATGTTGATGATCATTTCCATTCCATGACTCCTCTTCCGCTGTCTGTGCCAATTTCTTTCTGCATAACAGAGGTTAAATTCTATAAATGTGGGCGCGAAACATTATTAATTAGGTGCGCAGTTTGAAAAGAGGAGACGAGAGAGTAGTTGAAAGCGAACCTTTTGACCAATCCATTTGATGAAAACATTGAACAAATGCCATTCCGATTATTCTCGGAGATATTTATATTTTTTCATCAAACTAGAGTTCTTTATAGAATTTCGGAGTAAGTAGAGGGAGTATGACCCAGAGAGGGACGCACTGTCTGCGCTAACTTCATAGTGAGTATCTAAAACGGAAGTAAAATCCCAAGGGGACTCCATGGAGGAAGCCCAATACCATCTAATAGAAGGCTGATTTCTGTTGCCACTTCGGTCGCATTTTCAACGGTTTTCAAAAATGTCCGCGGCGCGGCTATGACCGCAATGCGTTCCGATTTTTTCCAATATTTTGCATAATATAATTTGTAATTGCGAGGAATAGCATATAAAAGTCATGAATTATGATAGAATTCATCAAGTGTCTGAATTTTAACATTTTAGTAATTCTCAAACCTGCTCCGATATTCAATGAATTACCTGATGTCACCCAATCCTAAAATAAAATAAACAACGATTTTAATTTTCCTGGTGAATAATATTCAGGAATTCTACTCGGGAGCTATACCAGGTTAAACGATCAATTCGTTTCAATGTGAATTTGGACATTCAGACAGTAACACGCCTTGAGAATGATAGACAAGTCGTTTTCCGAAACGTCGACCTATACTTTATTTTATTATTTTATATATTTGTATACGACTGAATTAACCTGGCGAGGAGCCCGAGAAGAATTCCTGAATAAAATAAATACTTACTAAGACGCCATTAGCAGTAATTAAAACTGAATAGAGGGACAAATAATGCCGCATAAGTTGACGCTCAAGGAAATAAAGCAAATGGCAGGGGATACAGAAGAAGGAAGGAAAAAAAAAGACATGGAAGACGCGATAAAGCAAGAAGGTGGATTATTTCCATATTGCAGACCTCGCTCCGTAAAACGCTGCGCGAGGTGAGTAGTGGTATATATAGGGGAATGAAGATGCTCCGTTTTCAGCATCGCCATCGAAAAACCACCACGCTGCAAGAGTGGAAAAAACTGAGTCCGTTTTCAGCAGTCGGTGTTAATTTTCTCGTGTAAATGAAAACACCTTGTTCTTCTATCCGTTCTTCTTCGCTGTGAAAGCAAGGCTGAGCCGAGTCGAGTAAAAAAGAAAAAGGGGGAGGAAAAAGTTGTTTATTTTCATTTTGGAAGCGAAGGATTTCTTTAAACATTCTCTTATCCCAGAGCCTTACCTCGACGACAAAATAAAAAAAGAGCTGCTGAGTGTGCACCTCCAGAAATGTAAAACTGCATTCATTATTTGTAGATCTGGCGGCTTCAAAACCAGGGAGATGATGCACGGGTACATCATTCATACGGCGAAATGGACTAACAGTGTGCTTTGGGGTGAAAGTAAATTTACCAGGAATTTTTATCCTGCCAGTAACAGTTAGACTACATAGATTAGACCATGAATTCAAGGGCCCACCGAAAGATAGACAAAGGAATGTAGATTTCTAGATTTATACAACAATAAAAGTTCGAACTAGTCCATACGCAAAACTTAGCTTCAAACCGACCAAAAATAAATTTACAATCAATGTTACTAATGAATGAAAAAAACATGGACGGCAATGAGAAATATCGAAATACCATTAAATTTGCCCAGGCTAAGTAATTTATAAGAGATCAAGGGTCTTCTTTGATTTAAGTAAAAATAGTACGCTTACTGGAGAAGTGATATTTCACGGTACTCCGACAAAAACCTTACCAAGCAGATTCTAGGACAGATGAAAGAGGGTACCACGGGAACGGACAGAACTAGAACTCAAATATACGCAAATTATGATATGGCACTTTTAAATCACTAAAATCGATATTTCTCTAGAGGAATTTAACTTTAGATTTACATTAATGTTGATACATTTGCAGCAAGAGAGTGACATTTTTGTGAATGGAATTCAACGTCTAAGCAGGCCATTCATCAGAGCTAACGATGCATATCGCAGGAGCGAAAAGCAATTGATAGTACCATTTAGTACAGTGTTTTTTGAGGTCTCCCAAAATCACACCAAATCATTAGGTACTCACCCACAGACGCAGGCTACCACTCAGACTATGTAATTGAGCTATTTTGGTGGCATACTGTATCTCAGTAGGTTTTATCGAAAACAAAAAAAAACAATATTGACCACGAGACAGCTGAAACAACCCCATTATTTACAGATCGGATTTATAATATGCTAGGTGAGACTTCAATAAGACTTTCAAAACAGTGTTTTGTATGGACTCGTGACAGGAACTATTCATTAGATGCACGTGAATGAAAAAAAACATTAATTTATTTCCAGGAAAATCAATACTTCCCTCGCGGAAAACAAATTATCAAACATAGCCCGTATACAACAAACAAACAGAAGATAGACGGTGTGATAACCTTGATCATATTTCACAAGTAAATTCACTTCTGTAAACCACTTCCACCCACACTTTCTTCATTGTCACCGTTGAAGTCAATTTTATCCAAGTGCACAAACATTTTCGTATTGAATCGATGGCTATGAGATCCATAAAGTTAAGAAACTCATGGTTGAACGCTGGAAACAGGAAATATCAGTTTTTTAAACTTACTTCCCCGGAGTAATTGCCACGGTAATTTGCTGTATTATTTTGTACAGTGTCCCTTTTGTGCTTCCCTGAAAATCCATGACAACGCAACTATTGCATGACGTTTCCCTAACATGTTATCAATTGCACGAAATGTGAATTTTCACTCGTAATTAAAACTCCTCATTTTGAAGATGATAACGCCTCGAACAGTTGACGGTATCTTAAAAACTTCAGGATCTATCACATCCAGAAGAAATGAAAGGATTCATTAAATCCATAACGTTAATCATATTTCCTACATGTTTCACAGCGCACTTTTAAGAGAATCATAACCTTATCGAATAGAAATAAATTGCCAAAGCAGTCCGACATAAAATTATACAATACAGTATTCGTAAAAAAAACAGATCCTCATTCAGAAAAGGAAATTCGAGCGAAAACTCATTTGGCGAAGGTTGCAATCTGTAATCAAGCGCAGGAACATACCATAGAACATCATCAGACGAGGGATAAGAAAGTTAAGTTATGCTGCAATTTACTCCTCCCTTAAGCACATTTCCGCTCGTCAAACATTAAGGAAGTACCCATGAAACACGGAAGTATGATACGGAAATACAAAGTTATGACCCAAAAAAACTTAGATGAAATAACATAAGCTCACCATCTAAACCAAGATTTCACAAATTCAAATCCATCACATAATGTAAAAATGAATTCTCATTTTCTCAAAATACTGACTATGAGACGAAACATAAATATATATTAAGATCACAATTAAATATAAATGACTGATCAGCACCCTCACGTATCCTCTTAACATATCATACATAATGCAATTTCTCGCTCACCTACTAGAGGCTATCACAATCCTAGATTGGGAAGCACAAAAATATCATGATCACCCCAAAATATATAGCAATAATGAAACAAATTGAAATCTGATAAATAAGATGCTTATCGGATAATTAGCTAATCATATTACAGGTTGAACTCGTGTCCCCTTGAAATTCTCCACAATTATTAAAAATCTACTAAGTATGCTGAATTATTTCGGGATTGCAAGTTTCATGACGACGAAAAGCGCTAGGAACATTTTTATCAAGAAAAATTAAATAGGCAGTGGAACGCAACACTCAACCTATGGCTATACCCACAGGGCGATAGAGACTGCGCGATAAAAATAGTCACCAAATTCAGTCTTATAAGATTACAGGCCACAGCCGAACATTTGAAATGTATCCCCATATCTTCCAACGAAGAACTTCCACCCAAAAATGGCCGATTCAGACAGCGGCCAGCTTTGATACCTACGAGTAACACCAAGATACACTCATTCCGAAGAAATAATTTTAGCTTTTCAAGCGGATAGCTTGAATTAGTTTTCGAGAATTAAATCAGGTCACAGTCTCAACATTGAACCACGCTTCATTGAAATACTTACCAAACATCTTCAAGGCTGAGAGAAGACGTTACCTCAGAACTGAGGATACTGGAAACGTATTTCAATGATACTCCTTCAGCAGGCTCCGGCTGAGGTAACATCTTACCACAGCCTTGAGGATGTTGGTGAAATATTCCCGAGGGACGTAGGCTGATATGGAGATTCCGACTCGGTGTAAAGCCGGAGAAAAATCTACTATACACTCATTCCGGCGTACTTGGCGTCACGGATACCAGAGGCGACCCCATTAACTACTCTTTTCCGTCTTCTTTTGCCGTCGCCTACGGCGGAGCCATATTCTGGAGAGACGTGTCGTGCCTCCAAGCTCCAGGAACATTGGAACAGAGTCGCGCCTTCCCGGAAAGCACCTTCCTCACGTGGACGGGTCCAGTCGAAGCCTCCAACCACTTGGTCACGGCCTTTCCTCCGGCTTGACGCTACCAGACGTCATCTTCTGGTGCACCACCCACATGTGGGCGGCCAGGTTGAAGTTGTGGGTGAACCTCCGGCTGCAGATGGGGCACCTGAAGCGCGGCTGCACTCCGCACTCGTACCTCCGATGCCTGACCAACGTGCTGCGACAGGAGTAACCACGACCGCAGTCCGTGCAAACGGCTAAACCTGACGCGTCCGGGGATTGGGGGACCAGGGAGGAGGAGTTGCGGTGCTGCTGCGGAGGGATGGCGGTGCTCGCCGCCGAGGGCCACGAGGATCGCGCGTGGGGGTGGACGGAAAGGTGCGGCGGTTGGAGGCGCGGGCGTTGGGAGTGGTGGTGCGGGAGGGGGCTGCGGGAGGAGGATGGGGGAGAGGCGCCCAGGGGATAGGCGCGAAGGTAGAGTGCGGCCCTCGCGCCCGGCTCAGCTTCCGAGGCCAGCATCCTGCCGCCGGCGACGTCCAACTGAGGCAGCGAGAGGACTGCAAGAGAGCGGCGGAGTGTGAGGCAAAGAGGCGCTCTCTCTTGAGTCTCTGTATCTACACAGCATGTACAAAATATATCAAGTTTCGAGACTGATTGGGAAGCCAAAAGAAACATCAAACAAGAAGGCGAGGTGAGGCGGAACATGCTCTGAATTTTAATGTTTCCCCGAGTGAGAGCAAAAGTGAATACGCAGGTATTTACCATGGGGAAGTCCCTTCATACCGTCTAACATTTCGTTGGGGCATTTTCGGAAATGGTCGTGGAAAAGTATTTAAACGAATCAAAGGCCAATATGGATACCGTGACTTGGTGTAAAACCCGAGACGAATTTACTGAACACTCATTCCGGTGTACTTGGAGTCTGTAGTGTACTAGGCTACTGCACTAAGAAGATTATCCAGCTATAACATTATTATTGTAGCGTAAAACTAGTTTCAACGTCTTCACATTATCTTAAGATACTGTACCGGCGTTGAAACTAGTTGTTCAAACATCAATAAAGAGGACATTAATCAGATAGTTTTCCGTTGGTACACACATGGAGGCTTCCACCACTTAATCGATGTAGGGCCACGATCGCGAATCAGATTTGACGGCTAGTACAATTGTCGCAAAATTTATTCATTGCCAACACCTTATGAATCCTTCTAAATCGAAGAATTCCACGAAATTTAAAAAAATAAAAATTTGAGCAAAACCGGCTCTTATTTCGAACCTCCTTTGAAACCTTTATTACCATAAAAAATTGATGCTATAAGAAATTAGGTCAAAAATGTATTCTGAAAACGCAATAATAAAACATGAGAGATTTTGCAAAAAATACCGCGTGAGAATGTAAGTAGAGAGTGAGGATGACCCAAGCACAAAATTCAAGTTAAGCGTTAGATATTTTCTTAAATTCGATTAAGGAAATATTTGGAAAAAATCTGTTTCGATGGCAATCCAGAAAAGCCTACTTCGGGCTGCTGCAGTCTTTGGAAAAATCAGTCTCAAAACATGTATTTAGTACATACTGAGTAAATAAAATTGACAAAATCAACTGAGCCTAATGATTAGCAAGACTCCTCAGATGGAGGAGGAGTAGAAAGAAGGCTTTGGTGAGGTAGGGATAGA
Source organism: Ischnura elegans (assembly GCF_921293095.1). Lineage (NCBI taxonomy): Eukaryota > Metazoa > Arthropoda > Insecta > Odonata > Coenagrionidae > Ischnura > Ischnura elegans. The sequence goes on from NC_060253.1 coordinate 57,535,769, forward strand.
CAAAATTCAGACTAACCTCTATTTTTACAATGTAGCTCAGGCAACGAAAACAATTGAGATAAGAGAAAGAAACACAATTAAACCATTGCTTACCCATATTAAACACTACCCAGCGTGCCAAACAGGTTATTCATTCATGAGTTTTTGTTGGATAGGTTTGGTTGGGAAGGCTTGTTCGGGGTTAAAGACAGAACGTATTCATTCACGAGCATGGATGCAGCCGAGATCTGGCACATAAGTGTTCCACATCAGCGATTTATCTAAGTACCTGAAGCAATAGGCTTAAATGCAGGGTTAAGGGAAAACTATTCGAGTACAGAAATTAAAAGCGAAAGAGAGAAGTTCCGGTACTGCACATACTAGACATCTCTACATATTAACTATTCTCAGAGCGTAGCCATAATGTTGCTGAAGTGTCTCAGGTTGAAAGAAAAGATTTAACAAGGAAAGAAGAATTTCAAAGGTTTGATGTCATTGACGACCGCATTTGCCAAACATATTCCTAATTACAGAAAATAAATTTCAGTAAAGCCACAATGAAAGTGAGTGGTAATGATATCGCAAAGAATATCTTAGATGGCAAAGAAATTCCAATTATGAACTGAGATTGATTTTGCCTTGACCCTAAAGAGACAGTGGCAAGAACCACAGGTAAAAAAATCGAAAGAATTTTCTTAGACTTAGAAGATAGATAAATATAGTACGTTAGTGACCCTGCCACAATAGCACTGACAACGCACTACCGTATCGAGCAGGAGGAAACGATTAAGGAAGAATAATTTTTGATGGAGGAGAAGACTAAGAGAAAATTGAATGTGCGGAAGGACGTCCAAGGGCATTCCTTTCTTCTTATAAAGCAACAAACGCTCTATAAAATTCAGTAGCAATGGGCAAAAGACGCAACCGGTTGAACAGATTCTCCACCTGCAGCTACTACAAGCGTAAAATAAAGTAACGAACGAAGAGCCTACGGATCTGGAAAATTTGGCAATGGGTAACATTCAAGTGTAATAGTTAAGTGACGCTATGAAAAATAAATCTATTCCTTTCGATCCACTACCTTAAAGAGACTGCATCCACAGTCAGTCACCATTTTCAACCAACTCCTCGGGTACTTTCTGGCAATTTCCTTACAAACATTCCACAATGCCTTCAATATCTAGATTACATTCCGTACAGTACCTCTGAAACACGAAATAATTAGCTCCTTAGAACGGACCAGACTTAACTCCCAGTTCCAGCACGAAATAACAACAGGGGTATCAATGATGGTATACACACTCAGCAAGCGGTTATAATAATTTAAATAATAGATACCCTAAAGGTCTAGTTACACGGTACATTAACACGTACAAGTTAATGGGCGAGTGCATGAAATATTTTGGTAGACCGGAACGGAACAT